>NW_028301606.1:8181818-8484848 GCF_987345545.1 Pholcus phalangioides
CACTTTCTTGATTCACTTTTTCTGTTCAGGTGAGGAACAGCGAAAACTAGATTTAAAGAATGAAAAAAAAGAGCAGACAAGAGGAGGAGAAAAAAAAAGTGTTTCTTCGTGCACTGGTTCATTGGAACAAGGCAACAGGTTGCTGAAGAGATGAAACAAGGCAAGAAGAGAGATTGGACATACCTCTTCCCACCCTCTTTTTTTTTTGTCTTTTCTGTACTTTAAAGTGATCTTGATATGCGAATTCCGAAACCACGTAACCGTGAACCACATGCATTACACATGTCAGTGTTGGAGAAATAAAGAAATCTCTTGAGGACATTGTAATGTAACAATCGTTGCACTTATTGTGTGCGAAAGATAATGGATAAAATGTGTTAGAAGAAACATGTGGTGCGTGTAAATACCATAGAAAAATAATTTTATTTCTCCTTTTTTTTAAATTGTTTCTTCAATCACAAATTCGTTTGTCAAAAATAACAGAAATTTTCGAAGTATAATTTTTCCGTTAGGTAATACGCAGTTCGACGAAAATCACAAAAAATAAATAAACAAAATAGAAAAAATCGTAACATAATCTGCACATCGCGTAATCCCTAAAACTTCATCGATTTAATATTTCAAGGACAGAGGAAAAATATCGGTGACATTATATCGTCCCCCCCTAATGCTAGAAGCACGAATGTGCCATGTCCTTGGAAAAAATAGAACGTGGGAAATAACATTTGAACATTTACTCTACCTATGCCATTCTACAGAAGTTATTTTCCTAAAATGTTTTGTAACGTGTTTCAGTAGGGACACACATTCACGTTTCAGGCAAAACTTAGATAGTAAAATAAGGTATCCAACCAGCTGGTTCAAAAAAGTGAAAATTTGCATATTCGTGTTTCTAGCATGAGGGGGAGAAACATAATAACAACAAAATAGAAGATAGATAAAGGCGGAACATCGCCGATGCAGCAAATAAACAAAATATGTAACTATATAATCAAAATTTCTATATTATTGCTACCATAATAGTCACAATTTTCCACCATTATTACACACACACACACTGAGATTTGATTAAAATCCTTACACGTAGATAACCCACTGATTATGCATGCTATGAAAGTTACGGTACTGCGTTGTATTCTTTCATTTAATGGCTTCAACATCTAAACATTTAAATTTTTGCTATGTGCACGGGGAAATAAGGCATACTATTTATTTTTTATCATTTTGGACGGAACTCGAAAGAAAGTGAAATTTAATTAGACAGGTAAACACGAGTTCGACATAATGAATTTTTTGCCTTAATAAAGGGTTCTTAAGTAGGCTCTGGCATTTTCTGTCATAAAGAATGAGGTATCGTTGATCTTATCTTAACAAGAGCTATCCGTAAGTACTCATTTGTTTGTGACGTAGATGAATTTTAATTGAAGTTTAATTTTACAAGCATTTTAATTGAAGTTTAATTTTACAAGAATTTTAATTGAATTAATATTTTTCCAAAATCTCACTTAAATTTTTTAGGATTAGTTAGTGTTTCGTCCATAGAATTTAATTTTAGAATGTAAGAGAAGATTTAACAAAAATTGAAAAGCTATCTTTTAAAAATCGTTACATTTTTACTGGACACAGTTCACATGATACAAAGCGGAGCAGAATAGGCCGAGCGCTGTTTTTCTTGACCTTCTCGTAAACAGTGTTCAAAGGGGTGCTTCCCCACAATGGTTCATGCATACGCTGCACTTGGACTGGTAAAGAAACTATGTTTTCATGTCACACGATTTTTGGTTCAGGGCCTCTACTGCAGCACCTCACAACACAGCGAGTGGAATAAAAAAGGCAGGGATGTGTCGCCAGTGGTGTAGATGGTAGCATGCTTGCCCGGTTTGCAATTGCAAGAGGGACTGGGTTCGTGTCTTGGCGGAGAGACAGATGAATTTTCCTTTTTTTTCAGCTCCGCATAATATCGAGAAAATATGTTTCCTTGGTCTCCATAAATCGTTCTGAATAAAGTTAAGATCCGACGCAAAGATGCGTTCAGGTCAAAAAATCTACTGTGAAAAAATAATTTCTGCAATGATTGAAACGCGTTTTCGTATCGTAGAAAGCAAAAGCACAAAGGCTGTGTTTCAAAACATAAACTCAAGGGAAAGGAAACGTCTATGACTCAGATGCTCGGTCTTAATCCACCTGAACGTATTGAACAACAGCAGTGACAACACAGAAGCTGTTGGTACACGTTCGGCGAAGTACACCTTGGCTAGATGGAGACGCTGCGAGGAGAAGAAAGTCTTTTTAAACGACATGAAAAGCATACAAAAAAGAAAAAGGTGGGTGTATCATGACGACGACAAGTCGGGGTCGAGGAATGAGGTCAGGGTTCCCTGTTTGGGCTCTCAACTGAAATTTTATCTCTTGTCACCGATGCCAAAAAAATGAAAAAAAAAAACTGGACCTGTCATTAAAAACGCACAGAAACGTCGATATAATGAAAACTACTTTTTTAGACAAACAATGTCGCCCCGATAATGAATCGTAATACGAAAAGAAATAGAAATAGGTGGTCACGATCATGTGATTTGTTTTTTGTTGATTTTTTTTTTTCATTTCTACAGGTGCAAGAACGTGATCAGACCCATACTCGGTCTCACAACGAGAAAATTATTAGCACAAAACCTTCGGTGTTGACAATCGAATACATATGCGCATACATACGGTTGGAATCTTTGAACTGACTGAGAAAAGTCAAATTCTTCACGCGCTAGTGACTAGGCTTTCCGGTTGAACACAGACTGAATCTCATTCCTTTGGTCAGAAAAGAGTAATCGATCAAGAAAACGCATCATGCTAATATGCATGTCTCGAATAGTTCCTTGTCGCAAACAAAACGAACAAAGCCAGAAACAGGAAGAAAGCTCTCAATGGCAATTCCAGTGAGATCTCTGCTGTACAAAAACAGTGTGTGTACAAAACAAATCAAGTTCACTTTCAGTCGTGCGAACGAGAAAACTGACTCCACTCTTTTTTTCTTTTTAAGGCAAATAATGCAGACACAGAGACTTCACATAAGCGTTATAACGTGTTAAAAAAGATTTTGTTCATTTCTGCTGCACCCCAGTTATTTAAAAAAAAACGAGGGCTAATTCCACAGAACTTACAATTGTTAACTTCGAGCTGCTGTTTCCACTCGAATTTCAAGGTAATTTAGGTTATCTAGTAGCCCCCCACCCCCCCATAGTAGATTTTCCTTTCACTTCCTTACTAACGGGCAATCCGACTGACTCGATCGGAAAAATGGAACGGTGTCAGTTCCACTAAGGGTATTGAAAGGAAGCTTTTGAGAGTCATTCAAGACACCGTAAAATGTGTCTTCAACGTCTCTGCATGAAGTAATAAGTTCAAGATCTTTGATGGCACATTCTAAGGTTTTATGAGTACGTGAAGATGTCTACTCCTGAGGTAGACTTCAAATTGAGATCTGTCAAAGTTGGTGCGCTTTTTTTAAACAACGTGAAATTTATCTTGGAATTTTTTTTCTACAGCGCTATCCATTTTTTTCAATTTAAGATGAATTTGAAATATTGAAAGTAGCGTAAAAAGTTTTTTGGTGAATTTGCTATTCTTTTCCTTGTGATGAAAAATGACCCTTGAACCTTGATTTCACTTTTTTCAAGCACTTTTATGCATATACACCAATCACCATACTTCACTTATACACCATAATGCAACTCTCTTCTCCACGACTTTTGGAAAACATGATCTAACGTTTGTGCCCTCAGGCCGACTCGTTAGGAGTCTGTCAAAGAAGTTTAAAGTTTCCTCTAACAATAACAGTGTTTGTTTATTTCACCTGTTTTAGATCAGAATACCCACTGCAAACACAACTGAGCAAAGATGCACATACACATGCATAAAATATGTATATTTTTCTAAAATAAACGTAAAATAAACATTATTTATTTTTCCATTAATTTTTGAATCGTTTCAAAATTAATAAAGACATATCCTGGTGCGTTTTTCAAGAGCTCACTCTATCTTCTCCACTAAAAGGGGGGAGCCCACTGAAAATATATTATTCTTGACTGAAGTGGAATTATACTGTGAATCACTGTATACGAATAAAAGATCTTTCAGACAAAAAAGATGTGATAGCATAATTTTTATGACATCCAGGAGGAACATGTGTAAAGGAATCAGACTCTTGCTCAAATTGCCTCTATGCCGTAAGGTTTCAGAGAACATATCTACAGGAAAAGAAAGGCTTGATCTCTTGTATATGTTTACATTAGAGGAACAGGAACGTAAGTGTCGGGAGATATGGTCGAAATGTTTAAAACTTTCAACGGAATAAACGGGATGGACAATGATTGAGTTATGGACCAAGCAACTGATGCACCATCAATCAACTGCTTCGACAAGGAGACACCAGTACCGTTTAGTAAAAGACAATTCCAGTTTGAGGTGTTGCATGATTTTTCTCTAAAGGGCTGTTAATAAATGGAATAGCTTACCTCCAGCGGTCGTGAATTCTAACGCAATTGACACGTTTAAAAAGGAGTATGATACATAGTGCGATAAATCGAGAAGTTATCCATACTTAGAATACGACAACCATAATCTTTTTTATGGGCAACATTATATAATGTTAATTATTAGGTTTTTTTCCTTTCGTGATAGTCTATTCGTTTTATACTGGATTGCTGCATTTTGGTAACAAGAATATTTTTTATGGGCATATTTTTTTCAGCCACCTCGATGGGCAATTTGCTTGTTGTGGCCTTTGTGTTTTTATTTGTACAATTACATCAATCAGTACTCGACAAACAAATTTCAACTTCAAAATTAGCTAAAATTTTTCTACAGAACGAAATATGTACGCAAATCAATACCAACGTAAATTCGAAAATTTCAAAATTTGTTTTTAACACATACCCTGAATATCACTTCTTTCATAACGGCAAGATATTTTCAAACAACAACAGACTTCAACAACTAATAAACATAGACTGACTTTTTTTTTCCGTTCGAAAAATTAGAGCAAGATTTCCTCAGACCTAACATAAACAACTCAGTGACCGGCATTGCTGCATAACAAGGGGGGATATCGCAGGTGCTTCACATTTAGTGTAAATAATAGAACCGACTGTTAAGCAAATTTTTAAAAACAAAATAAAAAGATGGCAAGGTCGGTATGGAAATAAATATTTGAACAGACAAACACACAAGATAGTTAGTTAGTCAAGTCGGCTTGGCTTCTTACCTTGTGAGGGGCTTTCAATATCCTATGTATCCCAGCGATCTGGTTTATTAGGGGAATGTTTAGATTGAAAGAATACAGTGGAGGTCTTGCAGGTTCGGGAAAATTCGTCGATGCTGCGAATGGATCTATGTCGTTTAAATATTGGACGCGGCATGTTAGGGACGCCATCTTTGACATGAAGAGACGTGCTTTTTCTCTCCCTTTACCGATCCGGTCTTTTTCTCATGGTCGTCTCACTCAGTACCTGAGGAGCAACGGATAGTCACAAAAGAGGAGCCGGTGCCTGTCTGTACTGCTTGCAACGTGAGCGAACGCACAAAAGCGCTCCTCGGAGAGGAGGTGCAGCAGCGTGATAGCAGACATCGTGTTTGGCGATGGTCGATCAGGGTTGCAGCTCGTTAAAACCGAGTTCGGAGACATTGAAAATCGCCAGCGATAATTGGGAACGAAAAACTAAAAAGCGATATGATAGAGAACTTGGTTAATTTGAATTTTGGATAATTCGAACTCCTTTTGAGTTTTCTATCAAATTTAATGTTAAAATTTCTTGTTTTTTTAAATATATAAACAAAATACACACATATATGTTACGGTATAAATGTGATAAGTAAAAATGATAAACATTATATACATAATAACCGATTTATCACATCTGTCGTAACTTATACAAATACAAACATACACACATAGATAAAAACATAAAGACACAAAAATACAAACACGTGGTGACCCCAAGGGACGTTCAGTAAATCCTTCCAGCAGGTCTAAAGGTAGTTATAATTGCATATGGTTCAGACAACAGCATTTATAAAGACTAGACATATTATAATATATTTTTGTACATATTTCACGATTGCAGAATAAGTTAAAATCTTAGAGTACTCATTATGAGAGTCATACAGTTATCTAATTAAATTTCTTATTGTGAAGATCAGTACCGTACGTTACACACCACGCATATATTTACAGTACATACATGCACCGATCTATACATTATATGCGAGATCACAACTATCCATACACACACCCATTTATCATTATAAAATTTATTTCTCTTCTTTTTTACTTAATGCAAAACTGTTTTTATATCTGATTACAAAAATTCGTTATAATCATGTCATAATCAATGTTTTTAACAAAGTCAAATACTACATGGTTTTTACTGTCAATTTGACTTTCAGTGTAAAATACGTTAAAAACCTTAGGGCAATATAGGAAAAGCTCTTTTTATAATGTTTTATTAGGCTTTGGTACTTGGTATAGTCGATTGTACCTACGTGTAGTTATATTTTGATGTTTCTTATTAAACATTTTTCATTTACTTGTGAAAATTTTATAATTCTATATAAGTAGTTTTATCTTAGAGATATAGTATAATAGTATAGCACTGTATTTTGGTACTGTCTATTATTAGTTGAGGTCTTATTCTATTACATATATTATCCAATTTACGGATATTGTCAAAATTTATTTAATTCAAACTTTTTCGTATTTTTTGTATAATTTGAATTTGGAGGGGAAAAATCATGATTTTTGTATGTATGAGCAAATTGAGTTTGAAGAAATACTACAAAAAGCCAGAATTTGTTTTTCCCAATCAAGTTGTTAAACAACAAATGTTTAAAAACTAATAAAAGTTTGAAAATTCCGTTTCTTACAACTCTTTTTTTTTTTTTTTTTTTTTTGATAATTTAAAATTCTCATTTTAATATTGTACAGCTATTGTACAGCTGCATGGAGACCGTGTATTACTTAATACCGATTACGCTTTTCAACCTATAGATCAAGGAGTAACATTCAAAATCTGAATCATTTTGTCCTCATTAAGAGCATAGAAAGTATCGGGTCGTTCAGATTGTAATACGTTAATGAAAGAATATTGCCTTGATGACATATAATAAGAATGACAAGCAAAATTTTGGAAGCAGTTTCATAACGGATGATCATGAACCGTTTCCGTAAATCGGGCTTTGAACATGGTCAAGAAATTCTGCAGTGATGTTGATTCCAGAACAGTGGAATAATGTAGCAGCTAAGAACAATTATATATTATAATTATAACTAATTAAAATTTGGGAAACAATTTCGTAACTGGTGATAAATATTATACTATGTGAAAATTGATAATTATTTGCAATTTGTAGTCATTTTATACATCCAGGATAAATTAATTGAATAATTTTAATTGTAGACAATTCGAACTTTTTCCCAGTGACTTTGGACTTCGAATGAAGTTGAACTATATTTGAGTGTGAAATTCGTGTATAAGAGGAGATTTTTCTTTCTTCTTTTCAAAAAGTATTCGTATGTATTTCATACTTCGTGTTATGTAATTCAATTCTGTATTTTATTCGATTATGATACGCAAATATGAAACAGTCATTACATATACTATATGTATACTCATCTTTCCCATGATAGGATATGCTGCATGTTTGCATTTGTTTTCTTAGAAATTCCCCGCGTGTTTGATTGCTAGCGTTATTTTTATAATTTGAGAAAACTAATCCTCACTGAAGAAGTATTCGGCCACTTAAAGACTATAGCATTCGATTTTACAGGAATATGAAAACACTAGTTGTGAGAGATAGAAAATGAAAAAACAAAGTTCTTTCAACACACGTACCGATGACACTTTGGATGGAATTCTAGCTGTTTTGATTATTTTATTACCAAAAAAATCACTATTTTATTTGCTTGAAAACAAAGTTTAGCTTGTTTGCATTGAATTTTTTTTTTCGTTTATAATAACATAGTAAACTACTTATTGATTTCTCGAGAAAAGAAATTTTATGTAAGATTATTTTATTTATGATATTGAGAATTATGGGAATTATTTACCAGCAAAAAAATATACATTATGGAATGATGCACTGTCTGTTAGATCATTGAGGATATTGAAAACATCGTCTTGTTATTGTAAAAGAAAAGAAACAGATAATATATAAATTCCTTTGCTCTTGTTCTTTCCTTTCACTTGAAGACACGCACACCACCTGTTGCTCGCGTTGAATATACTCGCCAAAGACCACTTATGCGCCAACCGCTTAAAACCGCCAAATGAGATCCGAGATTTTCCTTGTTCAGAGTAATATAAGCTCGATGGTAAAAACAGATAGAAAAACTGTTGCTCTGCCTTAAAGCTTTTCCTTAACGTCATCATCTTGATTATACAATGTGAGAAAAATTTATATTTCGGGATAAAAATGTGAAAAAATTAGGGCTAGGAATTGGTTAAAATTTTCGAAAAATTTCTAACAGATAAATTCGTTAGATGTAAACGAATGTAAAAATAGATTAAGAAATTAAGACTGCCCGCTTGAAACAATTTAAGGAGCCTTTTAACTAAGACCTTTTTAACTAAGGGGGGTTATGATATGGAAGCATCTGTTCACAATGAAAATAAAATTTTTTTTGTCTTGTCTCCTAAAACTTCCACCAAACTCAATTTAAAACTACTGTATAATAACCATGAGTTTTTCCTTGAATCGACTTGTATTTCCGCATGCCGAAAAATTCGATCAAAGTATTGACTGGAATATTTTTAAATATGGTCACTTTTCAAAAATGTTATGTATAGGAACATAATTTGAGACTGATCGGTTTCATCGAATAAATCAAGTTCAATTACTAACTTTCAATGATAATTTTAATCGGATTGATCGAGTCAATTAACCCACCAAAAATTTTTATCTGCGATCAACAATTGATCGATTAACCAAAACGATTAATCAGATCAACCCTAGAAAAAATATACTTTCTCTTCAAAAAATAATAATGGCGAATAGCTCTACATTTAATCACAACTCTGTTTCAGACGTTTTTCGAAACTGATCGAGCAGCTCTGTGATTAGAATATAGTTTCACAGAGATGTCTACTTAAAAGTTAAACCTCCTCCTATGTATCATAATTCACTCGATAACGAGCATTTTGTGCAAAATAAATCATCAATTCCAATTACATCTACGATGTATAAGAGTAAGTATTACTCGAGAGAAATGAATCATTTTTTTCTGCCGCTCAATCGGATCACTTAACCATAAGTAAAAATTGAATGATTAAAAAGAATTGTAAATCTTCTTGGAAATGATTGATCAACGGCCATGACCATGGTGTCATCTTTCACACTTAATGTCGTTCTAAAGGGGGGCGGGGGAAAGGATAATGATGCAATTTTTGGAGATAATGAAAACACGTAATTTTTACATTCCTATGATAGCTGCCTATACGTCAGTTTCTCTCTCTCTCAGAAGTTTTCAAAGTTTTATTTTTTTTTTCTCTTATCGAATTTCTGTAGGGATGTCTTTCTTTCAGCAAGAGAAGAATACATAATCATAAACATTATTGCAGCATTCACGAAATTAAATGAATATTTACAAGTTTAGCTGGTGTACCCTAGTAACATTATCCCCGCAAAGTAATTAAAATAATCATAGTGTTTTTCGAAATGGATACTCGTCACGATTTGAACACGGTTCAACTGCGTGAGGCATTTTAAATGAAGTCAATTTGCTGAAGAAACGAGTTTTACATACAAAAAAGAAAGAAAAACAATATAATGTACATTATTAATAATATTCTAGTCTTGAAATCCAATGCCGATTCATTTTCCTGACATATACTATCTACGCCGTTCTTTGCAATCAAAGTACAGTGTAATAATAATTATAAGCACTAAAATTGCACTTGTATATTTCTGATGAAAGGCTTCATGTGTCTCATAAAATTGGAAAAAAAAAAACATTTCAGTGCCAATTCTTTTATACCAGAAGTATGTTTTTGAAGATGAGTAAGGTTTTCATGGAGATCAAACTACTTGGACAAGGAAAGACATATTTCTTTGCAGAAACATATTACTTATAAACATGTATTTTCAAAACTATTTAGAAAGAATTCGATCATTTTCAACTCAAAATTTGATCCCAACTTCAAAATATAGTCGGATCTCAGATCACTTTTTTAACTTCACTCCACTTATAAAAAAGGTTTCTAAATGTTCCTGGCAGCATAACTAGCTGATTCGGTTTATTCGTTACCCCGATTATGAAGTCAATTTTATCCAATCCCGAGGGATGACACTATAACGAGGTCTACCTGCAATACTAGCATCTCAGGTTACGAATACGGCATATTTATGAATATTTCTTTAACAGGATACATGCACAGTTATACACCTTTACATTACACCTTTCAGATCCTGGTGCCACAAATGTGTAAGTTGCTTTTTCTCACTGTAAAATTTTTCTTTTGACATCAGGGAGTTAATCCCTGACATAAAGGATTATGTAAGTTCTGAGTTGGAAATACGGTGAGTATGAACTTTGCAAGATGTCATCTGAGGGTGGTACTTAAAGTTGAACTTTCAAGAGGTTTTAAGATGGCTTCCACGAGAAAGTGCTTCCGGAAAAATATGATTTGTTACATAAATTTTATCAATAAAATTCTAGAAAAAAATTTATGTAAAGATGAATATGCCCAGCATATATATATCATCTTGGCTGAAAAAATTTGAACGAATTGTTTCTTCACGAAAAAAAAAATTGCTGACACTTGTTTTTTAATGCATTTTTTGAGTGTCAAAAATGCAAAAACATTTTGAAAGTTCCAAAAAATGAATGTTCGGGTCTGAAAGGGATATCTATATATAAATGCGAAATAAACTGTAGTTTTTAAATTTTATTTGGTGGAAAAAAAAGTAATAAGCTTCCCTCTTCCGGGGAATCAACAAGATCTCTCTTCCAAAATGTCGCTAATACACGTTCACTATAAAAATTTCGAAACGCCTTAATCGTAAATCGTTTCCTATATATAATAATTTTCTAAGTTTTTCTTTCCTTCGTTTGAAGTGGTTGAGATAGAAAGTCCTTTCTTCTCTCAAGAACGGTCAAAAACGAATAAATGGACATCGGGTTCTTCACAGGTGGCCCGAAACCAGACAAGCAACTTTTCTCATGTCCAATATTCTAAAACCCGGAACACTTCAATTATAAAATACGCAGCCCAAAAAATATGCATATATGTTTTACGTATAAAATAAAAATTAAACAAACTTATTTTGCATGACGTCATTCGATGGCGCGGTTTTTATGTGACATTTCAATACATGCACAGAGAGAACAGCTCTTTTTTTTCCCCCTCTACTGGTCTATCACGAAAACGTACAAATGCAGCTATGCATATTACTGCAACCGTAAGCATATTCGTGCGCAACAAAATCACTCACACCAAGAATCTCGTGATGCAAACAAATTTTCGTATGCTTGATTCACCTTCAAGACTTATGGCTTCGTTATATTCTGAGTGATTGTCCCGGGTCTCTTGGAATGTAGGATGGCCCCGAGATAAGAGGCTCTCTTGAGACTTTTCCAACCGAAGCGGATAGCCGTTCCGAACCATGTTATATTGATGGAAGAGACGCAGTATGCGTACTTAATGGGCAAGGTACCGGCTAAGCGGAGGAAAAGAAGCTGAAAATTAGCTGCTGTTTGTTCTGTGTAAACAAAAACTGCAAACCATTTCATTTGCGGATTTTCTTTCTTCTCATCTCGGATGTCTTGTGGACAGACACCTACAAAGGACGCGCTGGGACACTCAGAAAGGAGAAAGAGTGGGAGACTGTCATGAGTAATCGCGAACAGTTAGGACAGGGTTTTCTTATTTTGTTATTATAAAACTGCAAACACTTTTCGAATTTCAAGTGGGGGAAGAAAAACTAAGGAGTGTCCACCTCTTTTTGAAAAAAAATGAGATCCCACCTGCAATACGAAGACGAGAAAAAAAAACTATTTTTTTACATTACCCCCTCACTCTTCTACTCTAGTTGTCAAATAAAGTACTTGGAAAAAATAAAGGAACATATAAATATCTAAATGTTTAACTTAGAACCTTTTACATAAACCTTGAAGAATGGAAACAAAAAATTTCCTAGAAGGGATTATTCCTAGTCCAAGAGATGTGATTTGTCCGAAAATTGTTGCAAATGGGATTTATTGCAAACCTCAGACTTGTTCGGCCAGAAGGCCAGAATTATAACCTATGCGTACTTCCGGAAAATGATCGGTGAGAGAATGACTAATAAACTCTCAATAATCAACACCATCTATAGTAGATCTATCTACAACAGCTGGTGTTGCAATAACACACATTCAGCATATCATGGTTTATAAGAAAGCACTCAGGAATAGTAACCAATCCTTGCAGAAAATTTCAGTTGCCTTTTTGTTTTCTTAATTTGAACATAACGTGAACTAAACTTTCCAGAATCCAAGTTTTTCTGTCCCCATACATTGCCGCTGTGGTGGTCGAGTGGTCAGAGTGACGGATTCGCATCGCGACGATCCGGGTTCGAACCCCACCGGCGCCAGAGTGGTGGTCGGCTGAAGTTGGTTTCCTGTGGTTCCCAACTTCAAGGCGTGAATGCGAGCCGATCTCCCCGTTAAAAAGTCTCCCCACAGAGAACAACAGGCCTACAACGTTACAAATATTCAATCATTACACTTCACTCACAATTTGAAGTATAGATGGCAGCACTGAAATATCAAGCACAACACTAGCTACACACTCAGACTGTTAGGTGCACTCACTTTGTTCCAGACTCTGCCACGAAGCTGGGCTGGAAGAGATCTCGGCAACGGGATAAGTCCGGTGGCAGAGACGCTGGCGTTCATTCATTCATTGTCCCCATACATTCAGAACGTGGAAATTAAGACACCGATCAGTCAACGACAGTAATTCCCATCTCTTAAATCTTAGTTTTGAGCTCGATGGCGGATAAAACATTTACAGTTCTTATATAAATGATGTAATTTGTTAGTATAACTTTACAGAGACAAGGAAGCTTACGTGTTCTTTGAGTTAGTTAAAGACATCTTGAGGGAGTCAAACACCTCTTCTCTCTTTCTTTCTCTCTCTCTCAATAAGGATAGTATAGTAAATGCCAACCTACGAGGATCAGTTACATTAGAGTTACATTGGTAAAAGCAATTTGATCCTTTTGATAATCCAAACAGGGGCACTTAACAAAGATGGATACCCAAGCCTCAGTTGACACGTGAACGCCGAAACAGGAATAGGTATTCATTCGGCATTCCCTTGTTAATCGAACGTATTTCTCATACGCTTCTATGGAAAATCGTTTTTCAGAAATTTAAATGCCGAAGCAACGGTGTTCAAATTAAAAAAAAAAGATCTTTGAGCAGCTCTGCTGAAAATAATTTTATATCTTTTTTCAGTTTAATTCAAAAATTATAATTTTAAAAAAAAGTTGTTATTTATGGTAAAATGTCTACTCCGTCTCTCTCTCTATGCAATAAGAAATTTGCTGTAATTTTAAAAAAATAAATAAATTGGTAAAACATTTCACCGCCTGTGACGTATCACGTAGGAAACGTGTTTGTCTGTACACAAGTCTGCGTGCTTATCGCTAACAGAGAAATTATCCCGGTGCCGTGATCTCTTCCAGCCCGGACTTGCCACAATAAATGTTATAAGCGCCTCATCTTTGAAATTATTCAGTTTACTAGTGCAAACGATTTTTAAAATGCTGTAAACACAACGGCTCCGAAAAAAAAATCTGAATGAATACTGTATATTTTGTTTCACACTGATAGAAATGTTTCATTTCCTCTCCGCTTCTAAACCTTTTACAAGCTTATAATACTAGGAACAGGTTTTTTGTGCCATGTGCAACATGAATCGCCCAGCGCGACACGCCGTTCACTCACCAATAGGAAAAGCAGTACGACTGTTTTCGAACAGAGCGCAACACGCCCAACTCCAACGCTTTACGTCGAGCGTGATTGGCCGACTGCTTTTATGGAGTAGTCAAATGCGTTGTGCGACATGCGTTTCGTCGATCTTCCGTTCGTTTTTGTTGCGCTTTCTTTCCCCTTCCTTTCTCACATTTTTTATTGTGCAAAATGTCAATAGACGACAGAATAGCTGATTAATACACCACGTTAGAAAAACGCAAACACGTAGCGTGATAAAGTTTCTACCGACGCGAAATGGTCCTATTTAGTTTTCACGCGGAGCAAACGGGCCTAGGAAAAACCGGCTATAGGTCACAATTTTACTACGAGAAATCACGGTTATATAATAGCATCTGATTATAAGGACGTTCAAAAAAAACATGACAAAACATACTGCACTATTTTTTCATCCAAACTGATGATGGTACTTCACCTGAAGCATTTAAGAGTGCTTAATTTTACGATTAGGTGATCTAATCGACAACCTTAATGGAACTATCATTGAAT
The DNA here is from genome assembly GCF_987345545.1 of Pholcus phalangioides. Taxonomy (NCBI): domain Eukaryota; kingdom Metazoa; phylum Arthropoda; class Arachnida; order Araneae; family Pholcidae; genus Pholcus; species Pholcus phalangioides. Next base: position 8,196,331 of record NW_028301606.1, read on the forward strand.
TGCATTTAAAAATTCCCATTACTGTGGTAACAGGGGTCATATGGGGAGGACCATGTCAACTACATCATGGGCCTCCTCGGGCAAAGCGGTTTCTCTCAGCCTCTCCCCCCCCCCCACCGCGGTTAGGCTAAAAATTCACCTGCCTGTGAATTTACATACCAACTTTCGAACATTATAACCAGATCTCATTGTCATGAGGTCCCCACGCTCGGTTTTGCCTGTGGGCCCATGTGTTTAGGTCGCCTCGCATTGAATGCAGGCGCTCTTCTGATGCTGGCTGTTGATTAAGGTCTCTCATGACTCACTTGTTAAATTTTCATGAATCAATCAATTAAAGGATTAGAATTATAAGATTTATATTTAGCCGAGTCCCAGCCCACCCCCCCCCCCTCCTCCGCAGGGTTCGTCAATCGCAGCTATTTCCGTTGGATCTACCAATTTTATGCAAAACCACATGTTGTTAACAAAGGGTTCGATGAGCCATTAGTTGAAGAAGATTAAGGATTGGCTCAAAAACGTGTCCTTCACACCCTGCACCGGACTCCAGACTGGAATCTTTGGAGGGCCAGTGCCGCCTTAACACATGGGCTCAGCCGGGCACAGCCCGGGGGCCTCAAAAGATGAAGGGGACCCTAAAAAAAAATTAGATCTGCTTGAAGTTTTCAATCATTTGCTAGTACAGCCTCAGGATTATCACTTGGCCCAGAGGGGGGGGGGGGCACGATGCTCTTGAGAAGGCCCTGTGACAGGCCCCAGACCAGAATTTTCATGGGCCCCTGTATAGGGAATAAATAGTGTGGAAAAAAGATTTCGTCTCAGGCACCCGGGCTGGGGAAGCAACGTCCACCTAGTGGGGGAGCATGCTCAGAATAGGCTGTGAACTCAAAAATAATGGAAGATTCCATGCGTATAATATAAATTGGCTGAATTTCATGGGTGAAGATACAGGAGGGAGAGCAGTGTCGAAGCAGGCCATCTTAAGAGCATCATGGGCCCCCCTGGCCAAGTGGTTTTTCTGAGGCCCTACATGGTAAATTCCAGAAAATTTCAACCGGATCTCATTTTTGTGAGACCCTCTTCTCTTGAGGCACAGGGGGCCGTGCTCGGGTGGGTCCATGCGTTAAGACGGCACTGCGTCGAAGTGCAGCTGACTGATCTAATGTATATGTGTATATGTGAACTGACATCATCATCATCATCATGCCGGGGCGCCACCCCCCCCCCCCCCCGACTTTAAAATATTCGCCTATGCTGGGTTTCTATTTTCGTAAACAAGAACCAGTTGTGCTGCCATCTTGTGCAAGAAAATCTAACAGAGACGTGAAGAAACACGTATTGCTCGCTGAGGTGGTGCATCTCAAAAAACCGTGAATCTCGATTCATTGCAAACAAACTTAGCAGAAAAAAAAATAATTACCCCTTGCAATTGAATTCTTCTCTCAACTTGGGTTATTATATTAAAAAAAATACCTCTCTCTCTCTCTCTTCTATCTCTCTCTGTACATCAAATTATCCCTTTTCGCATATCCTGTGGTAGTGGCGCCATCTGTTAGATTCTACAGATAATGTAACACGATTTTTACCGTTCGTATAAATTTATATGACTTTTAAATAAAAAAAAAATCGGTGGTGAAATACATTTTTTCCCGCCCGTCCGATTTCAAGGCTAGAAATCTTCGGGATTCAACACACTTTTCAACACATAAATATATGGTTTTGCACCCTTTTTTTCGATTTATCATTGGCTTGATTCAGGTACATTTATATTGATTGATATACAGTCGAATCCCGTTATAACGAACTCCAAGAGACCGGAGAAATCACTTCGTTATAATGAAATTTCGTTATAAATGAATTCCAAAATTTATCTAGGGGATTAGAAACGTGTTCGTTAAAACGAGATTTTTCACTACATCGGTATTCGTTTAAACGGGATTCAACTGTATAATATAATGTACAGGACTCCAACAAATTTTCTAACAACCCTTTTACGTATGCAGGGCTCCCATTAATTAGAAAAGGTAGGACAAGGGGAAGGGTACTTCCTCCCCCAAGAAAACATAATCAAAGCCTTACGAAAAAAAAAACCCAAAAAAATATAATTTTTTTTTATTTTTTAAAAAATTTTAAATTATTATTTGTTTCATAGAACTTTCTTTCCCTTGGACCCTTCGTCCCGTCGACAATGGAATTTATATTGGGAGGGTCGTTATATCGAAAGTAAAACATATAATAGTTTCTGTGGAAACATTTAAAACTTATCCTACTGATCGTTATAATGGAATGGTCGCTATAACGTGGGATATATCGTTATAACAAACGTCAACTATGTATATATACATATTTTCATACTATTTCAGTATCCTATAAGATTGACTGGAACCAAAGCAAAATGACTTGGCAACAAAACAATTTTACGCCAAAACAGGATACTCTAGTAACCACGTATAATATAATACTTTTTTTTTCTGTCTCTCCTCACAATATATTACTTTTTTTTCCGAGGAGTTTTCCAAAGTCCATTCTGTCAACTCTCTTCCTCGACGTACAAAAAATTAGGAAGATGAAGATATGTAAGTTTTTTAAGAGAATGACACTCTTTCGAGGCGACTTCAAAAAGCACATTGCAGAATGTGTAAATTACAAGGTCCAATGTAAACGAAGGAACTGGAAGGTTTTTATTGCGCTGTGCAAAGTGTGCATCCTTTTTTCAAGGAATTTGTTCACATTTTATTGTTGAATGCCAGCAAGATCGAAGAACTTTTCATCTCTATCGCATTGCAGAGCTTTGTAAACAATGTTTATGCCTCTGCATGTCCTAAAAATACAGAAGACAACTGAATTCTATTGGGCACCATCAGAAACACCAAACCTAGAATAGGCCCACGTATCCAACTGCTTTGTAATGAAAACTGTTGTTTCACGTATACACAAAATGTACACCATAATGTTAGTTTGTGTACAATGAATAGTCCAAGACCATGAAGTAGTAAATATAAAATTATTTCTTCTATCCCGATAGAAGGTTTTTAATGACAACTCAAAACATTAACAAAAAATTAGTTTTTGAACCCTCAACTAAGCAAAATAAAAATTAATAAGCCATACGGCCCACATACACCTTACAAATAACTCGAAAAAACGATGCAACTACTGCTTTGGCAGGATCATTAATTGCAATCTACTGCATTTTTATTATTTGGCAATAACTTTCATATGATTCCTTCTTCATTTTAAAAAAGTTACACGAATCTCTTGTTGACAAGATTTGTTAAAGTAGGACAATACTTATTAGAAAGAAGGGCATTTTACCACAGAGTAGGAAAAGAAGGACAAGTGGGAACCCTGCGTATGTTGCAATCCTTCACGGTCAAGTTTTTGGTGCGTACAGTTAAACTAGCAAAGATAAATCTCAAAAAACAGGCATCATTCTTAACACATGGGAAATGAAGGAAGGAAGATGAGAGAGATCAAGTTTTCCGTTCTTTCTCCCTCTCTCAGCTACCCTTTCCCTTGTGCATGTACTATACTGTATACTATAGTTTTTACAATCATCAAATCCTAGTCGTAAAAAAAGACATTTTTCTTTTACAGGATAATCAATGATGAATCCCGAAGGGGGGGGGGGGGAGAGAGAGAGAGATTAAGGGTATTTCTTCCATTCACGCAGGGCTTAGATATCTCGTCCCTGATCATTAAGGTGTTGCAGAAATCTTTGGAGTTTCACAAACATGAATGAAATTTACCACACAGAACATGTGTGTGTGTGTGTGTGTGTGTGTGCGTGCGTGCGTGCGTGCGTGCGTTCACAAGGTGGTTGCAGTTTTCCTTACCTCATTTTCTAGACGATCATTCTTTGTCCATTTCCCCGTTTCGTCGGCAGCGTTAGTTCTATCCGTCAAAAAAGGGAGGACACCTTTCGCTGCTCTGCTTTGGGATATCGGACCGAGCTCCTCTTGCGAATCACTATAAGAATCTGAATCCCCGTATATCGCTCGAACGTTCTGGTAATAACCGCTAGACCTTAGGTACTGCGTCCACCTTGAAGCTGCCTCGTCAAAACAAGTCTGGTTCTTGATATCGTTCGGGTACTTCGGCCCACCACCGTGGTCATCGACATTTCGCGCAGCAGTTGCGTACGATCTGTCATTGAAGGCATCTCCAATGCTGTTCCTGCCATCATCGGCGCAACACGCTGAGCTCGTGGTCGAACCCAGCGGCGTATCTGGTGGGAAGACGCTCGTGGCGCCCGAGTCCTCCGCACAGTGAGATTCGCAGCGGCTGCAGAGCTCCAGAAATCCGGAATCCCTCTGGGAGGAACTGCCGAAAGTCGCTGGCCGGAATGAACAACCGGAACCGGATGAAGAGCACGAATGTTTCTTGACCGGTTGGCGTAAAGCGGCAGCTACTTCTTCGTTTGTGGGAGAGTTTTCTTTTGTGGAGTACACGTCGTCACTGAAGTTCAACTCAGGTTCCTCCGAACTACCATTCCCGGAAGATAGAGAGCAGAATGAAAGTCTATTGGACAGATTTCTCTCGTACATCTTTTCGTCCAGCATTTTCGAAGAAGGTACCATACCGTCTTCCAACGAAGAGTTGAGAAATCGCTTCACTGACCCAACCCGTTTAATGTCCACTCTATGCGAATCGTCGAAACTATCGCAGTCTGGGAGTGACATGTTCAGGGATGATTTGCGAAAGCTTTTATCCTGGACTCCGATTTTTTGCAAGATACTTTCGCCAGGTTCGTCCTGCTGAACATCAGAATTAAAGCTCTTTTCGGAACGGACACCAATTGGTTCTTGGACAGGAGGCAAGCTTGATATTTTCGATGAAGATACACTTCGCCACGGAATAGCGGTAAACTTTTTGATGTGAGAGTCTCGGTTTAAGGAACCGTAATTCGAAGATGCAGTGGTTCGTGTGTATGAGACATGTTCCGAAGTGAGGTAAAGGTCGTGATCACCAGCGAGTTTCACCTGAACTGCGGCATTTGTACACTTGATTCTCTTGTTGCACCTCAATTCAACTTGCATCTTCCTCACGCGTGAAACGTTTCGCCGTCCGACGATTCCCGTAAGTTCATCGTCGTTCGTTTGCGTCGCCCTACATATAGCGAAGACGTACCTGTCACTGTCCGGGGTGTCATCGTCCGTGTCGACGTAATTCCATAGTCGTTGAGCCACGACGTCGTTGTCGTCACCTTCCAAAGAAGAGTCGTGAAATCCCTCTTTGGCAAATTTCGCTCGCCACCCAGTTAGCTGTGGCTTCGGCTGAGCGCGGAACCTCTCTAATATCAACGCTTTGTCCTTAGCGAATCTCGTCTCGATGAACCGCGATCGGTCTAACGCAAGGTTCCTGTTGTAGTGACCCGAGACTTTCTGACCAAAGTTAGGAGACAGCCCTTTTTTAGGGCTCGATTTCGGGGATCTCCTTTCAATCGAAACACCTTTCATCGGAGAGAGACAAGTGCGTTTACGTGGAGTTCTGATGTCACGTCCTCTTTGTACAAACGCCGTTTTCACAGAGGGTTTCAGCGCCGCATTTTTGGTGACATGATGAAAACCTAATGAACGTCCTTGATTTTGTATAGTGACTGGAGGCAACACGTAATTGCAATTTCCTGTGATGCTAGTCGACGTATTAGTTTTCTGCGATGGCGAAAAGTCCCTACTCGTGGGTCTGGGCCACTTATCCCCCGTCGCACCATCGAAGCAATGTGAAGGCTCGTTGAACTGATTATGTTGATGCTGCCACCTTAAAAATCCGAACGACGACTTCATTTCATTGGTTTTCGTATCGAAGAAGTTCGAAATCTGTAAAATAGTAAAGAGAAGACAAGAAAAATTAATCTCTCTGACCAAAAAAAATGAATAAAAGGAAATAAATAACATTTTTTTAATTTATATTTAAAAAACACCACACAAATGCGTGTGATGTTTTTTCTCAACTGAGAGGGTCTCCTACCTTTTAACATGGTAAAACAATGCTCTAGTAAAGATATGATTAAAAATACTATTTAACCATTATTTCATATTTTTGATTATACCTTGTATATGATATCCTATGCCACACAAAGTTTTATATATCTCCACTACCTAATTTTTGAGTTTTCCAAAAAGTGCATTATTAACACCTTATGCGCAAATACGATAAAATAGTATGTTATCAATGCAATTGATTGATTCAAAACAATGAAAAGTGTTCAGTGTATTCCTAAAATGATCAAAACGATTGAGGTTTCATGCAAAATCAATCTCATTTAAAATTAAATTTTAAATTCAAAAACGAAAAAAAAGTATTTTTTTCTAAATAACTCCAAGTATTTTATTTATGAATGGGGAATTTTTATGAACTGAACAACTTTCTTTATTTTGAATAATTTTTATTCAATTACGTTTTTCATGAGCGCAAGGTGTTAATATTGCATTTCTTTTTAATTTGCATAAAAATTAAGTAAAGAATATATGTGAAGCAGTGTATTGACATCGTACAGCATGAATAATCAAAAATATGCGTACCAAATTTAAAATGAATCGTGGTTAAATAATAATTTTAGTAATATTTCTACTAGAGCGTAGTTTTTTACCAGAAGTTAGAAGACCCCCTTAAAGCAGGGGTTCTTAACCTTTTTTACCGCGATCCAAAATAAACAAGATCAGCTTCGCGACCCATGGAACTGTTTGTTTTTTGCGAAATTAGAGAAACCAGTGATACAATAAGTGCATTTATAACAGGATTGTAAGCGTATTTGAACAACCCATCTCGGAAGCTCCTGCGAATCAAGCTTGGGTTGTGGCTCATAGCTCAAGAAACTGGCAGTAAGTGTATTTGTACGACCCATCTCGGATGTCCCTGCGAATCAAATTTAGGTCGTGACCCACAGCTCATGAATCCCTTGCCATAAGAAAATTTTATTACCCATTTTCGAAACCCCCTGTGAATCAAATTTGGGTCGTGACCCATAGCTCAATACTCGGCTATGAGTGGGTTTACCCAACCCATCTCGCGAAGCCCCCTGCGACTCAAGTTTGGGTCTGGACCCGGCAGATTAAAAACTCCTACTTTAAATATAGTATTCATGTTCACACCTGGCAGCCGAGTGGTTAGCGTACTAACCTAACCTCCGGTTGGAGTTGAGGGGGGAAGCCATATGAAATCAGCTTTAAACTGTTTGTAAAATTTCCATAGTGCGGCGAAAATTGTCTCGTTCTTTTTTGCGGCGATTTTCTACGATATGACCACAGGTATAATGCAATGGTAAATTGGTAACGTGGCCAGAGGCATAAGCAAAGGGGAGGGGGGGCATAGGGGCTCGTGCCTCCCACAAACTGGCCAAAAATTAAAAAGAAAAATAATATTTCTCACAAAAAATTAAAATAACGGAAGAAAATACCTGTAGTATTTTAATCAGTTTCTGTTAATTTAAATGCTTTTTGAAGGGTGGCAAATTCAAATGTCTCGGTAAGAACATTTTTGCGCCCCCTCCAAAGGTCGAACCTGTGTTCGCCCCGGATCAGGGCCACAAAAGCGACATCAACCCTATTTCAAGGAGAGCAGTCGGTTGAACGACTAGACGAGATGACTTATGATGACTGCGTGCGATAGCGTGCTCTGTGGCATTGGAAATCTTTGGGAAGTTGAAATAAACAAGAAACACCAGAGTTCACAAAGATTCCGTAAATCACGGTTATCAAAACACCAAGATCCCTCTCTGTCGTCGTAAACATTTGGGGCTTGAGAAGAGCCCAGAATAGGAACTTTAACGAGCAGCTGAGGTCTTCATCAGCAAGCACAACTTTGCGGCCAATTACGACAACAAAATATAATAATTTTGACACTCCCCCCACGGCAATTGCATATCTAAATAAAGTGGAGCTCAGTTACCATAACAGATATTATTTAGATTTTTTTTTTAGAATACTGAACTGATTTAAAAAATAAAAATAAAATTATATGTATGTATCAATAACAATATTGAGAAAAAATGCCCTTCTTTTAAAACCAATGAACCGCTCAAAAGACGTACTGTTTATATAAAACCGAACTCTACGAATCGTAAACTGTTGGGAACGGTTTTATTAGCTCTCGTGTGCAGAAAATGACCATGATGCGAGGGCCCGACTTTGACCTCATGAGGCCCTGGGCAAAAGAGACTGTGGTCGAAGAGGTTTGGTACGTCAGCAAATACAGTACATGTTTGTAAACACATTAAAAAAAGATATGCACCATTTTAAATGAGAAATGTAATGTAAAATTCTCCATGAAATATCTCAGAATAAATGTTTTTTTCACACTCTCATATGAGCAAAATCATTGATAATGACATCAAAATTAAATTTTTGAGTTATCTCAGCTTCAATATACAATAAAGCTAAAGATGACAGTTTTATTTGTAAAAGACTTCAGCGAAAACTGATGATTTGATCATTTTCAATAAGAATAATCTTTCTCTAGAACACAGTTTGATATTGATGATGTTGTCAATGATGATTTGATGGGATGGTGTCCTAACATTTGGAAACGTCTCTTCTAAACCTCTCTAGCGTTATTTAAAATTTGTGGCATTGTGAACACAACCTGAACCAAAGATGAAAATTATTGCAGTTCAATTTTGTCGCACCACGGCCATTTTCTGCACACGATGGTTAATTAGAGACCGGGACCTACAATTTATTGCCGATTCCGAACGGCGGGCTTGTTTTTTTTTATACTCATCGAGAGGTTGATGCACTAACCCCTCGACAGGGACTCCTTGCGGTAGCAATTTTTTGCCGCGGTCAAGTCGCCGTTTTTTATTGCACCCCTGTGTCAGGAAAGTTTTCTGATAAGGACGAACCGGGTATCGAACTCGCGACACCTCTAAACATCCTTTGGTACTTCAGGCGAGCATCTTATCGACCGGGCTACCGCGCCCTTCCGCAATTCGTCTGAAAAAGTGTTTACAAGATCAGATGCAAAAAGTTTAGCATTACAAATATACAGAATCTTCATAAAGATTTGAGGATTTCATGTTGATCAAACATGCAAACTTTTTTAAACATCGTTTCATAAATCATTTTACGGTTAAAAAGATGTGAAATTGAAAAATCTAACAAAAGTTCAGTGTGACACACTGAAACATATTTTTATCGCGGAGTTAATACTGCAATAGGTGCACTGTAAAGTCTATTACTAATTGATATAATATTAAAAATTGATATTCAATAGGATTTGCTAATAATGGGCACTTTTTTGGAAATAGTAAGATGTTATTCAGGGAAAATTTTTTGATGTTCCAAAATTTTACCGAACAAAATTAATAAAAAATTTGGTAAAATTTAATTATTTTATATTTTAATACAATTTTTTATTAATTTTGTTCGGTAAAATTTTGGAAAATCAAAGAATTTAGTTAATTTATGCTATTACAAATTTGCTCCCCCCCCCACCAAAAAAAAAACATGGGGCTCTGGGCCATGTTGCCAAATATCCATGTTGCCCATGCGAGAATCGGACCACCTACGTGATGCGAAAACGATCAAATTTGCTTAAAAAGTATGAAGATGGGCGCAAGTTAGTTTAAATGTGCATGGGCGTAAAGTTATTGGAAACATTGGGAGGACTCACAACTTTTTTTTGGGGGGGACCAACACCATCTATAGAAGGCCTCCGCACGAATCTTGGGACGTCACTTAAGAAGGCCATCTCACCATTGGATATAGCAGGCTGATGCATGCGCTATCTTTACCCTTTTTTAGTAGTACCGTACCCAAAGGTGAGATAGCCTTCTTCAGTGGCGTCACACAAGCTTCGTGCGGTGACCTTGTTGGCGAAACCACAGTATTTACATTGGGTATTATGAAGATGGTGGCAAACATTGGGGGGGGGGGAGCTTAGGGCCTGTGGAGGCGTGTGAAAGTGGAGTCGTAGCGCGTGAGTTATATCAGGACCAAGAAGTAGAACCGAGGACCTCCCCCCCCCCGCGAGATTATTGAGGAATTTTATAGCGTATAAGATATTCATATACAAATTACGCTCAAGGAACATCCCCAAAATGCTTGTCACCCCCCCCCCCAACTCGTTAAGACGGCCTTGATCTGTGGAAGTAATTATCCCCGAACTCAACGAGGTCTAACGACGTCGTCGTCTATGCTTATGCTGCTACAGTTTGCATTGATCCGGTTGACAGTAACTGGGCAAGATGCCTTAATGCACTGCGACAGATGCACACTCGGTGGTGTGGGCCGAGACTGCAGCAAGAATAAAATAAAAACACTTCTCGTGTATGTTTAGGAATATGGCGGTGATTCGATGATGTTCGAGAAAAGAATAAGTGTGTCGAATTATTTATAGAAAAGCGGGAAATGTTTAGTCGAAACGCCGAGTTCTGGGTACGGATTCGTAACGACTCGGAGATGCAAAATTCCGAGTGTCTAAATAGAGTTGAAGGTTAAAAAAAAGAACTGAATGTCACATAACATTTGTTTTCGTCCATAGGTTCTCTTTGAATTACAAACTCCAAATTTTGCTAAACGAAACAAATACAATATCATGTTAATTTAGGGAATATAGACGATTTTTTCAAGGAAAGGAATGGAAGTGCTTCTTTCATTTCACTAAAAAGCAGCATTTTCAACCTAATCGATCGAGATCACTGCGGTCCTCAATGTAGCACATGAGTGCTCGATGCTATATCAGAGTTACTAATGGATGCTCTTCTCATGATGGGGATACTCAGTGCTCGGTACTCAAAAAATATTAAAACTCCCTGCACTAGCACGACCACGCTCTCTTGTTGAGAAATCGTCATTGTCAAAGAAATATCCAGATGAGAGAAGTCAACGAAAGTCAACACAGAAGCCGGAGCTTTAAATCAATGTTCCTCAAACTGAGTTTTGTGGAATAATTACAGGCATATTCGCGAGGAGTTTCAGTGTGTTCTGTAGCAGTCTCGATACTTTTTGGTTACTCTTCTTTTATTTAAAATGAAATTCATTAACTGTACTTATTGGAAGAATTTGAAAGGCTCATGAGAAATTTTCATTATATAAGCATCCCTGTGATTTAAGAAGCTCAGAAACATGTATTTATTACCAACAAGAACTATGAGTGCTAATCGGTTTTTGCTAATGGTCCGTAATTGGTTTTTTTAACATGTTCCCATGCTCGTAAACATTTGAGAAACACTGACTTAAATCAATGAATGATGAAGAGCATTTCTCGCTCAGTCACAGCACAGTAAAAAGTATACTGTGAGGCTCTGAGGCGATACTTACTACCAGGGCCGTAACTAGGATTTTTGTGGGGGGGGGGGGGTGCAAACATTATTTTTCCGCTTCCACCACTGCAAAATTCGATGATTTCTCATAACGGTATTTTTGTTCTTTCCTAAAATTTGCCGTTCGGGCAGTTGCCCTCTCTTGCTCCTCGTCTCCGCCTCTAGTTCCAGCCCTGCTTACTGTACCACCTTTTATCAGAGATCGACGACTTTAACTTAAGGCATGGGTGGAGATACGGGGTGGGCGTGCCGCCCCCCCCCCCCCAGCGTCAAAGGTGGAGTCGGCAGATCTAATGTATATGAGTTGACATCATCATCGTGCCCCCCCCCCCCAGACTTCTAAGTCTATATCCGCCTATGCCTTGAGGGGACCTCCAGGGTAAAACAGGAATTAAGGGGCCTCTGAAGGAGTCCAATGATGCTTGGTCAGTCAGTGATCATATTGTTCCACCGCCCGCCAGAAGCATGAATGGGCAAATTTTGGGGGGTGGGGGAAGAAAGTGAGAAATATATGACGTTTGAATATTTAATCTACCCATGTTACTCTATGAAAGTTGTTTTCCTTAAATGTTTTGAAACGTGTGTTTCAATAGGGATGTGCACATTCGTGTTTCTCGCAAAAACTCAGATAGCAAAATAACGGATCCAATCAGCTGATAAAAAAAATTTCACTTTCGTTTGTGGCGTGAGGGAAGGAACATATATTGTGCTACAATTTTTGGGCAAACCATGGACAATTTTCCTAGCGGTAAATTGCATGGCGGTGAATTTTCCGGACACGAGTTGAAAGTGATGCGGTTTCAAGAAAATATAAACGTTACAGCAGGGCCATACCTGTTGAAGGGAAGCCCTGGGCAAACCAAGAAATAAAGGGCCACTGCAACTCGGGTCAAAGATTTTTGGTTAGTCAGTGAACATAATTTCCAAAATTTTGGGGCAATGTGAAAATGCCCCATTTGTCCATGCACAAATCTGACCCTGCCTACAGCAAAAAATCTTGCGGTTTCACAAAAATATAAACGCTACAGCAGGGCTGTACCGTTGACTGACGGGGCCTTGGACCGGCCTATACTAGCCTGGGCCCAGATCCTCATCGAAAAAATATTTAAATGTCTAATTAGCCTACCCATTACGCCGTCGGAAACGGTTTCGGATATGTGGGTGTTTCACTCGTTTCTATACCGTTTGTTTTGATTTCGGGATTTAGTTCTGGGAGTTTGCTCGACGAACAGGGCACTGAGCATTGTGCTCACATAATTACCACCACATCCCCCCCCCCCTGCACGGGCCGTCTAAAGATTACGTCAAGCCCCCGGGTCGTGATTTTTCTGGCAAATTTACATGCTTAATCTCGAAAATTCCAAACAGATCTCATTTTCGTGAGGCCCCCGGGCCGTGGTGAGCAAATGCGTTAAGACGGCAATGCCTTCGCATAAAACCAATATGAAATCACAATTCAATACCATCGATAACTTTATCATAGAGGATTTTACATACCTGTATAACTCTTCTCTCCTACTTCTTCTCGGAAAAAGTTATATGCGCTCAGCTGTAACGTTCATCACAACTAGGCAAATACTCATTATTTAAATACAGCTGTATACAGCTAAATGCACACGCGCGCACACATAATTTGAACACGGCGCCAAAGCTGTATAAAATCAAATCCACACACGCACTCTTGCGATGTTTTCGTAATTACGTAAATAATAGGGAGACACGGTATTGGCTGGGCATTTGGTTATTATGTGTAACGGCTATTGCCACGCAAATATCACTTGTTTTTCCTCAAAATAATCGAATTTTATGGGATAATGCCCAAATTATATATATATATCAGCTGCGCGAAAAAGAAAGCAGCAGACGAGGATTGTGATGGTGATGATGATGGGTTAAGAACCGTTAGAATGACAACTGATGTGGTCACGTGACGACAGAAGTAACAGTTTTCATAATATGACCATATTTTCTTGAAAAAATGCGGGTCACCATATTGCTGACCAAATTTTGTTGAGAAAATACAAAAAAGCGGCCAGACGAAAAATTTCAATAAAAAGAAAATTAAATTTTAAAAATAGCTGATTGAAGGCAAATAAAAAGGCAAACTTTAAATCCCTTTCTTTTTTTTTCATGAGATCACATCGCCAATAAAAAGTGGCCAGGCAAGGAAAAAGATTGCTAATTAACCCCTCAAGCCCGGAGCAGATTTAAATGGCATCACCAGTTTTCGCAGATGTTTAGTGAAAAATTATAACTTTTAAACTATTCATTGAATTTGAAATTTTTATGCATGTAAAATAAGGTCTTGTCTATATGAATTATGATATACAGTCGAATCTCGTTTTAACGAATACTGTTATAGCGAAAATCTCATTCTAACGAACACATTTCTAATCCACCAGATAAGCTCAAATAGAAACAATACAAAAACTTGGAATTCCTTTATAACGAAATTTCATTATAACGAAATTTCATTATAACGAAGTGATTTCTCCGGTCTCTTGGAGTTCGTTATAATGGGATTCGACTCTAGTAACATTAGTACCGTATTACTTAAACATTTATGTGGTATTTTCTTTGATAAAATTGTTTTTTTTTCTCTTCTACAGCTGCCAAAAGTCGGATTTATAACATAGCCTGTAGCCTGTAACGAACTACTAATTCAATTATATAGGGCGTTTTAGCTCAAAGAGTCGTGAACACGCTCTTTACAATGATAATTATACAGGGCGTTTTAGCTCAATGGGATAAAACATGCTCTTCACAATAATGTCTCGGAGACTCACGTGTCAAGCAGCAAACGTTCATCACTTACAATAAAATATGATAAATGAAAACAATATAATAGTTGTGGTTGTAAAAAGCCACATTATTCCTTTTTCGAATGTTACCAAACATGCAAAGTTTGCGAAATAATATCATGGATTATAAAAATTTAAGATACGCAGTTGGCCGCAGCGTACGTCGCTCGACGTTGAGGAGTTAAATCCAAATTTGCTGAAAATTTTCAGAAAAATGAAAGAGTATTTTTTCTTACTTTTACTTACTTTTTATTTTTATTACTGCAGATTTTTCTCTCAGTTAAAGTTATTTCATTGAAAGACAAAAACCTTTCAACTTCGCACCTATGCGTACTTCTAAATCGATCAGAACTCAGGTCTATATCCCTTGGGCAATTTACTGCCGTTAGTGAGTTGTACCAGGGGTGTGTGTTACGGTAAATGGGATGAATTCGGTAATTATGCATGATCACCGAGCATTTTGTTAATTTTTATAAATTTCCTTACACTTATCACTTTCACTGATGATTATGCATATAGTTCCCAAGCTTCGTTGGTAAACTTGATAAACCTCACTAAAATAATCACTTTTACCGTATCTGTGATTATGCATAGTGCCCAACCGTCGTTGGTAAATTTAATAAATCCTGAAAAAAAAATTATCACTTTTACCGGTGATTATGCATAAGATCCAAGCGTCGCGTCGTTGGTAAACATGAAAAATCGCTCTATATGATAGATATACTATACATGATAGTTCATACATGTATTGTATCATTACATCGGTGTCCGACTATATTCATCACTCATACCTGCTAGACTCGATTAGAATTTTTTTCATACTTATTAAATTCACCAATTACACTGGGGTTGATACTTGGTTATCATGCATAATCGCCTCTAAAAGTGATAATGTTTTCAGTATTTATCAAATTTACCAACGATGCTTGGGTGTTATGCATATTCGCCGGTAAAAGTGATAAATTTATCAAACTTATCAAGACGATTGGTAATAACCGGTTATCGTGTATAGTATAACCGATTTATCACATTTACCGTAACATATACACCTAACAGTCTGGTGTATATGTTACACACAACAGTATCCGGTGTTGTGCGTTAGTCCTGCCATTTCTTTATTTCAAATTATGAGTGAAATGTAATTATATGATTGCATTAAAAACGTTTTAGGATCTGTTGCTCTCTGAGGCGAGACTTTTTAACTGAGAGATCGGCTCGTATTCGTGCCTTGAAGTTAGAAGAGTACAGACAACCAACTTCAGCCGACCACCATTGTGCCGTCACCGGTGTTCGAATCGCGATGCGAGTCCACACCTATGTATACTGTACACCTCCCTACATTGGACGGTTTGAATACAACTTAAAGTGTCCATAACATTGAAAATCTCTATATATATCTCTTAGACACCTCTCTAACTTGAAAAAATTTTAATATAGTTGTCCAACTTATCTTACAGATCTTACTGCGTGTGTGAGATCAATATTTTACATTTATAGTCATAATTATTGTAATAAAGTTTTGAAAATCATTTTCATCCACGATTTCAGTTACGATTGCAAATTCGAGTAAGCTTCATTGAAAGTGCGTGACATCATGGAACAGTTTTCATTAAGAAAAACATATCGGGACGATTCAGTGCTCAACTTGCGATTAAAGTCGTTACGTTTCGAGTGGTGTTCACAAAAACATCTTTCAGCACAAGCAAAACAAAACTCAACACTTGAAGCTCCTTCAAATACCATAACTGAGTATTGCCAACACCATCTATAGCAGAAGGCCTCCGCGCGAAGCTCGTGAAGTCACTGAGCAAGACAATCTCACCTATAGCCATTGGATATAGCAGGCCGACGCATGCGCCATCTTTACCCTTTTTTGTAGTATATCCAATGGCTATAGGTGGGATGACCTACTTCAGTGACGTCACGAACTTCGCGCCGTGGCTTCTGCTGTAGATGGTGTTGGTACAGTCGAATCCCGTTATAACGAACTCCAAGAGACCGGAGATACCACTCCGTTATAACGAAATTTCGTTATAAAGGAATTCAAGGTTTTCGCATTGTTCCTATGTAAATTTATCTGGGGGATTAGAAAAGTGTTCGTTAAAACGAGATTTTTGCTATAACGGTATTCATTAAAACGGGATTTGACTGTATTTCTGAGTAAGGCTGACTCATCCGCATCTCAGAACATAAGTGGGCTATCAGTATTATCGCTATAGCCAATCACTGTCCCCCCCCCCTTCCTGTTTCAAACTACGCTGCTGTAAATTCGTCTCAAACATGTGTGAACCACAGAGAGCCTATCACATCGCACATTAAATTAAGAAGCCTGTAACTAATTATAGCATGTGTCTAGTGTCATTCCAACGAGGGTTTATAGAGTTTTCCCATACACCTTGTGACCTTATCTGTTATTCAAAATCTCCTTGAAAAGATCGAGCGAGAACAGTGGCAACTAAAAACGGTCTAAAATAAGGTGCTAACACACTCGCACGTGCCACATTGCTCATTAAAGAGATCTTCATTACAGGGCTTCAGTGTTTTGGGTTCACCGTCTTTGTCTAGGTTAGATGTAGGTAAGTAGATAAGTAGGACACACACACACAGGGGTTGTTTGAACATAATCCACTTGAGAGCTTACGCGCTCCCTCTCTCCCTGTTTAGGTTCCGTCACATAGGCACTATTGTATGATTTGGCTCGAGTTCTAATTACCGTCAAATTTATCTTTCACGCTTCCGTGATAGAAAAAGAAAGGTGAACAAGGACAAGAAAACGAAAGCACTTTTACGCGTTTTAAATGAAATATACAGTCGAATCCCGATTGAACGAATACCGTTATAGCGAAAATCTCGTTTTAACGAACACCTTTCTAATCCCCCCAGATAAATTTACATAAGAACAATGCAGAAACCTTGAATTCCTTTATAACGAAATTTCGCTATAACGAAGTGGTATCTCCGGTCTCTTGGAGTTCGTTATAACGGGATTCGACTGTATATATTTTTATTGCATTTAAAATATCACACATTTTCCACTGAAGTGTCCCAACAACAGAAACTAAAAATACTGTATTATTAAAACTTTTTGTGTAGATGTCTTTGTTGACTAGACACCTACGTGTATCAGCGGCAGGAAGTTTTGTTCTGTTAGGTACTGTTAGGCACACACACACTTACACTTGCGTCACAACTCCCTCGGTAGTAAATTGCCAATGGCGATAGGAGTTGTGCTCGGTTTGAAAGAAAGAAAAGATAAGCCGCTGTGGTGGTCGAGTGGTTATAGTGACGGACTCGCGATGCGAGGATCCGGGTTCGAACCCCACAGTGGTGGTCGGCTGAAGTTGGTTTTCTGTGGTTCCCAACTTCAAGGCGCAAATGCGAGCCGATCTCCCCGTTAAAAAAGTCTCGCCACAGAGAGCAACAGTCCTACAACGGTAAATCATTCAATCATAACACTTCACTCATAGTTAGAAAAACTTGTGGCAGATGGCAGCACTACACATAACAAGCATTACAGAGAAACAACGAAACTTCACGTCAGGTTTCACTACACGTACACGCACATTCCCGCATGTGCCGATTCGTTGGGGGGTTCCGCGGGGGGGGGGGGTGTAGTAGTAGTAGTAGGTAGGGCCTCCAAAAAATGGCTCGGGGATCCATGATGTTCTTAAGTCAGCCACCTCGTTGGGCAATTTGCCTGTTGTGGCGTTGTATTTGTATATAACATCATCCGAAGCCCCAAAATTTACCCATGTTACGATATTGGAACCCGAACGTTTAGTCACTACTAGAGTCCGGAATTTTAGGCACTAAAAATAGTCGAAACAGGCAGGCAAAAAGCGCTAAAAATACCTAAAATAGGCACTAAGAAAAAGGCATTTATAATTTATGGGAGAAATAATTAAAACTGAGGTATTAAGTACCCAAAAAACTAGCTGAAAAAATGGTTGAATTTAATCTCTCTACCGCTTCAATTATGGTTCATAATAACTGCATTATAATGCAAGTTAAACTAATTTCAGGCCTAAAATAAAATGTGAGAAGACCGTCATTATTAAGTCAACTCCAGGGCCACAATTACCAGTACAGAAAATGACTTGTAGGACTCGAAGTTCCGATTAATTCTCGTTTATTTGTTGTGTTATTTGGAATGATCATCGTCATAGTTGAAACATAGCTACCTCGTTCTAATGTAGAGAAAAAAGTAACTTTTTTTTATATTACCACATATGCGGGACTCCTTCAAGCGTGGGACCCTGTGTGGCTGTCACAAACCCCTGAGGGCGACTGGTAAATTTAATCGAATACTAAATAGGTATGTGTAAAATAAATAGCCATGATTGTTTGCAGTGCATTTATGGTGTAAAAAGCAAAATCAGCAAAACAACATGGGCCCCAGAGCTCTGTCTGCTCCTATGCCGTTTTGTATGAGCCATGACGTCAATTGATGACCTCTTAGGACGGTCGGCTATACATATACAGTGCAGTCCAGTGCCTGAGCGAGACATGTTCATGTGAAGCATGTGGAGAAACAACAATTTCTAATTTTTCTCTGTTTCTCTAATATGGGCTGCGTTCATCTGAAACTTTTTTGGTAACAAAATCATTCACGTCTAATAATACCATCCGGTCAAAGCAAATTTAATGAATGGCAACACCGATCTCACATATCACTTATTCGCGTTTACATGCGGCTGGAAGGGTTGGGGCTTTCTGATGATGATGTTGGAAGGAGAGTTGGAAAAAAGCAATTATTTTGTCGTCAATGCACAAAATATTCAAGTTTTATAGATTATGGCCTCTGAAATTCACCAACAAACTTAAAAACATGTTAAAGTAGGCATTTATGGCAGGAAAACTTCAAAAAAAGGCATTTTTACCAAAAAGGTTTGAAAATAGGCAAAAAAAAAAGTATTTATGGCATTTTGCCTGAACTTCCGGGCTCTGGTGATAGCAGTACCGGAATGATAACATTATCCGTGACTCTAACAAGCGGATTCGACTGTAATTGAAAAACCCAGTGACTTATTTAAATTTTTTTCTTAGACATTTCCATGGTCTAGTTCTCTTGGAAGCACCTTTTCGCTCGCGAATTTGAATTGCTTTGTTTAACGTGCCCGTTTGGCACAAATAACAATGGATAATTTTAATCGTCCCGTTTTTCTTTGTCCCAAAAGGTAGGGGTTAAAAATGTTATTTAACATCTACAAGAACAGAAGAAAGAAGAGATTGCCTGAAAGTGATACAAGGGATGGACGGCGCTTGGAACTCGAATGAGATTTTAATTGGATGTGTCGAGAAATATTTTTATTTTATTTTGCCCGCTCTTGGATCGTTGAAGGATTGTCGCGTATGTCGCCAAAAGAGTTACTGGCGTGTTTTTTTTTTTGTTTGTTTGTGCCAGCCATCATCGGTTAAAGAGACACCCTCCTGACAATTGTCTTGTTTCCATTGCCAAGGTTCGTTTAAGTAATGATCTGTAGGTTCGTCCTTGGCTTCCCCTAAATGAAAACGTCAAGAGAAAGCAAACGATTTCTAGTTCATCAATTTGCACAAATAAGAACTTATTTGTCTTCCCGATTGTGAGAAAGTCCCTTAATTTAGACCAGTGATCCTTAACTTTGCTTTTATTTCCACCCGTGACACCCCCGGTCACATTTTTTTTCTTATGGCTTCCCTGTTTTACCCCGTGACCCGTACTCTGATAGAGGAGTGTGTGTGTGTGTGTGAGGTTCCTTACAATTTATTCATTTAATTGGTTTCGATAAATTTATAGGAATGGTAACAATGATTGTAATATGATTGGTCTCCGAAACACCCTTTGTAAAAAATCAATAAGCTTCTCTATTTTCCTGGTTTTATTCAGGGCCGTCTCAGCACCATGGGCGCGGATCTAGAGCAATGTGTTAGGAGAGGTGACTTTTGCGTAGGCTCGTTTGGTCATCCCCGTTTTACGGGGCAGACCAATTTTTCCTATATCATTTGGCTCACTTGGGAGGGGCTATCGAAACCCCCCTTTCCTAGATGCATGCCTGCCTTGGGCAAAAGAATGGTTTGGGAACCCCATTTTCATATTTACTAATTATTCTCTCCACAGAGAGCAGCCAGGCCATTAGTATAAAGGGGGGGGGGATTCCTGTAGGCTTCGGACCAGTGAGCGGCCTACAACGGTGCAATTGTTCAGTCATTACACTTCACTCATAGTTAGAAAAAGTGATGCAGCACTACACATAACAAGCATTACACAGAAACAAACTTTACGGAGTTTCAGCACATTCCGGCATGTACCAATTCGTTAGAAATTCCGTAGAGGATTATGAATGAGGTGCGTGTGTGGTTTAGTAGTAGTAGTAGTAGTAGTAGTAGTAGTAGTAGTAGTAGTAGTAGTAGTAGTAGTAGTAGTAGTAGTAGTCAGATCATCAACACGATAGTTACATAACAAGAAAATTCAGGCATCCGTCATTTCAACTTTAAAATATGGAAGGTAGATGGCAACAGCAGTATAACACAAAACAAGTATAATTCTTTGTTCATAAATACGTCAGGAACACGCATAGACACATTGCGTAACAAGTTCCAGTATGCACCATATCGTGAAAAAATCACGTTCCTCAGAGGAATGCTTACGAAGGGCGTGTGTGCTTAAGTATTAGGAGCACTTGCTCCACGTGAAAATGAGGCCTAGACACCTACTTTCGTTGCCGCAACTAGATGCTTGGTCAGCTGGGGGAAAACCAAAACTTTGCCCCTCCTTTGAAATGCTTAAGGAGATATTAAAGGGAGAAATTTGTGACCCCTCTGGTCTGGAGCCCGGTCCAACAGACCCACCTGCTCCTCTCCATTCCCCATTTGCGGCCGTGCCTACTGCAAGTACCTTTTTAAATGATCAAACACTTTTATCTCAGTAGTCCTTTGCAGAAACTGCAATGTGTGCAATCAGTCGTGGGAAAAATTTCAAGGACAGCAACGTGAAACTTTCGTGATACAGTCGAAATTTCTTCGTCCACCTCGTATGGCAATTTGCCTGTTGTGGTCTTTGTGTTTGTATTTGTATTTGTAGAATACCCCGCCTTCCGTAACCAATGGGATTTCACCATTCCCGGTAAGAGCGTTCACCCTTTGCTGATCCTTTCTTGGATTCGAGACGTAAGAAAAAGTAATAGCCTCTGGTTTCAAAACTTAACAAGAAGGAAATGCTTTGAGGAAGTGAAAACTTCCAAAAAGTATCGGAGACGGATAAAAAAAACAAAAGAAAAACTCAAAAGAGACATTCAGAGGTGGTTCCCGTTTCATCCCGAGACGTCAAGCTGTCGTCGCGTTGAGTTGATTTGCTGTTGGACACTCGCCGAACGAGCAGCAACTCGTAAAGACTCGAGAAGAATCGCTGCACTATTTACTGAATGGA
The DNA here is from genome assembly GCF_987345545.1 of Pholcus phalangioides. Taxonomy (NCBI): domain Eukaryota; kingdom Metazoa; phylum Arthropoda; class Arachnida; order Araneae; family Pholcidae; genus Pholcus; species Pholcus phalangioides. The sequence continues at coordinate 8,217,797 of NW_028301606.1, forward strand.
TCTCGTTGAAGTCCTTTCAACTCCAGAGAGACAGAAACATACGCATACACAGACAATCCTTCACCTGTAGGAGGAACGGCCCCGTTTATCTTCTTAGGGCATCAACTTCCAAAGAGCGCTCGGCTTCAATGGGCCCAATTGCTGGAACATACACATACTTCCACGTGCAAAAATTTAACACCGTATTCTCAGTTCTGGAATCGGAAAATTAATTTTCAGCTGGAAAGAAAGTAGGTAAGGGGTTCAGATTGGTACTTCGTGCAAGTGGTGATACACATGGTGAACGGTGCTTATAAACTCATGATACTAACTTTAACGGGTAATACAGGGTGTCCGGGCTGAAGGTATCCAAAAGTAACGACTTATGGTGAGAGAACACACATGGTTAGTTATAAATTTAAGTTACGTCGACGCGAGCAACTCCTCACGTTTATTTGCAGAATGATAAACTGTGAGCATCATTAATTACTCTACAGATGTCTGAACGGTATTCAATTTCTTGTCAAGTGTTTAGTAGCATTTGAGGTGTCATGAAATCAATTTTTGCAGAGATATCTTGTTATGTGGGATGCTCCGGGATGCTTCATACACGGCGTCAATGATTTAAAGCTAGTCAAGCACGCACTGAACATTATGTTAGGACGTCAACATACTACTACTACTATTAAACTTCACATGCACTTTGCAAACATTCCTTTGAGTATCTTCTAATAATTTGTTGCATGTCGACATGTGCCCTGTATGTGTTGTGTGTCATCGTCAAATTTATTCCTGAGGAATGCCTGTCTTGTTCCGGAAATGCTGTCATCTGTTATCTGAATTCAGAAGTGAACACCTCAGCAGTTTATTTTGTCTGTACCACATACTATGCGTGAATTTTCAGTGTCGTCGGCCATGTTGTGCTATCTGTGGAGTGAAATTTTAAATGAGAGATCGGCTCGCATTTTCACCCTCACCACGGCGTCTCCATGATGGCAGTCAGCGCAACTGTCGACAGTGTGCATGAGCGACCTTGTAGAAAACTTGGAGCAATCCCCCATATCGACAGCATAGCGATTTCATAACTAAGCTTCTGTAGTTCTAGCCATTACGTTTGGTTACCTTTAACCCGTACACCTTGCACAATAAAATGAAATAAAATTTATTGCCAAAGGACGCAAGTAACGAATTTAAGCTGTAGCGGCCTTATCCAAGCGTTATTAAATTAGAGTGCTATTAGATGGAAACAGCGCAAGAACTACAACAAATTTCTTATTCATAGTGCCCATAAGCAACTTAGTTTTTTCCCAACGGTAGAGGGGGCCCTCGTTCAGTGTTTTGCATTTCCAAAGTATGACCATCTGATAACAAATTCATTCTTGGAACCCAAGATAACGTTTTGCTCATGATGGGCGTATTCACGAATTCCAAGTAGATAGACGTGTTATTTTGAATATGACATGCCAAACAGTGTCGTCGACTGGTGAAAAGCCACATCGTGAATGAGGAACTTTTACCCATTCACGTGCAGCAGTGTTTCTCAAAGTGGGCGTCACCAACCTTTGTCAGAGGCGTAGCGGTGAGCTGGATATATTCATTTGCGCGCCTATTCATGCTTTTTAATGGTCTTTTTATAAGTTTAAATATCTACTAAATTATTTTGGGAAACCGCGGATGAACCATGAGTTGGGAAAGGGTCGTGAGTTACCAAAAATTTAGAACCACTGACGGACAGGCTTCTGGCAACAAATTTGAATGATCGGTATTTGAAGTACCGTCGATGAAACTGGTTTCCTTGTTTGCATGTTAGAGATGAAAGAGAAAAAAGATGGCAGTAACTTCATTTCGTCCTCGCCTTCTCTCTTTCTCTCACTCTCCCTTATTTATTCTTTCTTTTTCTCTCTCTCACACTCTCTCTAAATAATTATATTCTAAAAGATACATGATATGTAATGCACAGGAGGGGGGGGGGGGAAATCATTATATAGAAGGTACGGGGATGGAAAAGAACTTCTTTTCATACGGTTGCAATGAAGCTTCGTGATGATGAGAAAAAGGGAATAAAAGAACAAGGATATAGATGAAATGAATTTCTTCCATTTGCGTTTGAACGAGATATCTCGTCCGTGATCGTTAAGGGGGTTAAGGAGTGATGGAGCAAGCTGTTGCAATTGATGTGTTGTTTACTGAGATCGGTTATTTCAATGATTTTTCAATGCCTTCGATATCTGGATTGGAAGCCATAGCGCCACTTGGCTTTAGGAATTGCGTCAAAGTAAAAAAGAAGTGCACGTTTTTCTCAGTGATGAAACTCATTGTTAGTGAACGCATGATTCATCTCGCACTTCGAAACTAATCTTGCCGACTTATCAAGAAAATATCGCAAAAAATGTTGCTTGGATCAAACTCAAAAAAAGCAAAAACAAAATTTTATTTTTTCATTTCAATATGGTCTTGAACTTGATACGCCATTTCCTTGACGAAGCAGATGTTCAACTACAGCTACGACTATTTTCCACGATTGCCACTAGCGATAACACCTTGGACCGTGACTTCGTAAACGAATCGTACGCTTTAGTGGGTGTTTCAACTGGGTGTTAGCTCATTATTTTTAGCCATTCTCTGTGTATTTTTCCAAGTTGAAACAATGATATAAAATAATGATGCGCAGCACACTCCAAGTTAAACAGGGATTTTCGACTAAACACTAAAGGTGTCCGCAAACCTCATCAGGGGATACGACATCATAATGACCAGTTATGGACAGTATGGACCCAGTTAACGGACAAGTGCGAGCCACTTCATTGATTTGAAAACTCATCGCGGGCTCTTAATTAAGTGATAAGGGACCATTCAAGTATTACGTCAGCAGATTGTCAGCCAATTTTTGACCCCCCCCTCTCCTTGTCAGCAAAACACTGAGCTCCCTCCCCGCTGTCAGCAAAATTTCGTCAGCAGCTTAGAATATTTCATATGTTCAAAAAGGGGTCGTTGATGACGTAAGCAACCTTCAAACCCCCTTCCCCCCCTTGTCATCAAAAGTCAGCAAATCCAAACCCCCCCCCCCTCGATGTTGACGTACTACTTGAATGACCCCTAAGTAACCACGGCATCGCTGTTCCAGAAATGACCTGTAAATGTTCTACCGCCTGCTTGAGTGATCTGTAAACATGCTGCGGGTTTCTTTATCCATCTACAACCTTGCCGCGAGCCACTTATATGTTTTGGAACTGTGCCGCAGGTCACTCAAGGGATCTGTAAATATGTCGCGGACCACTTAAGATATCTGGAGTTGCGCCGCGGGGGTCACGTAAATGATCTGTGAATGTCTGTCACCTGCCTCAAAAGTGACACTGGAACTCTGTCGCGGTGATCTGTAAATATGCTGCTGGTCATAAATGATCTATCTGTAACTGCGCCGAGGGCAACTTAAGTGCTCTATAAATATACCAAGGTCACTCAAATGATCTAAGAAAACGCCGCAGGGGGATCAACTTAAGTGATGTGTAAATATGCAGCTGGCCACTCGAGTGGCCTGGAGATGTGCGGCAGGTCGCTTAAATAATCTGCAAATGTGCTGGCAATAAATGGTCACTTAAATACTGTGTTATTGTGACGCTTCGATTAGTAGATATGCTGCAGGTCACTCAAGTGCTCTGAACTGTGTTACGATGATCTGTAAATATGCTGGGGGTCACCTGAGCGACCTGAAAATGTGCTCCAAGCCACTTAAACGATCTGGGAACATGCCAAAGGTCACTCACGTGATGCGCAACTGCACCGGTGGTCACGCCAGTGATCTGGAAAAATGTGACGCTTAGTTCACATTTGTAACGAAATTAGGTTCGAGGTGGCGGGCCAAATTTGGCCAGTGGGCCATGGGTCGAGCACGTGTGGTTTAGATAGTCATCAGAGTGTGTTAGATGTCGGAGACGTCTGTGTTCACATTATTCGCACTTTGCACGTAGGCGAACGTTCTTAGGAGTAAGCATATTGTATAAACGTGTTGTTAGCGATGTTTTTTCTTTCGCTCTCATTTGCCAAAAGGGAGCAGCAATAAAGACGTTAGAGGAAAAGAGTTTCTTATTTCTGCTCGAAGACGTATGGGGCGTCTCTGCTCGAAACCTCCCGTGAGAAGAAAAAAAAGTGGGGAGACATCTCTCTCGTGTTGGGTGAGAAATTGTTTGTCTCTCGAAACTGAAGCACCAACAACAAATGGATTGCGTCGAATTGCGTCACACGCAGCTGCTCGTTCCGATCCACTTCTGATATCGAGTATCAGAGAGAAAGTCCAATATATATTCCAGGGCTATTTAGGGATTTTTTCTTTCATTGATAGCCTTGGGAGAAGAAAACCTCTGGGGTTACATTCTCTGCACCTACGGGGTGGAGGGTGATATAACTTGGAAGCAGTGGTAAACGAAAGACGAAACAAGTGATACGCGTACGTTTGATGGACAAGCCTAAAATATTCTAAATACACTGGTTTTCAGATTTAATTTTTATTTAAAACCGGGGGATTTCAGAAATGTACGAGTCTCAGCCTAGACCACCTAAATCATTGAAACCAGTCACAGCAAATAATCGCGCCCAAGTGGCGTGGTGATAAGATGCGCGCCTACCACCATGGAGGATACTGTCACGGTCATGGGTTAGAACCCGAGGGAAGATAACAGATAATATATTCCCCTAATGAACTTGAGGCGACCACCAAAAAAAAAATAGACAGTGCCTTCATTCTCCAACTCGTCTCATTAACGGCAGTAAATTGCAATATAGCGATATGGCGCCAAAGTTGGTGTTTGATGAAGTAGTTACAACAAATGAATTTATAACCGCATAGTAAGGGGATTCGTACGACCCAAGTCGTAATCGGAGAAAGCAAACTTTAGTGGCAAGGACCCTGCTACCAAGGTTTGGGTCGTAAGAACCGTTCACCCGGAAAGTAGCAAAACCGGGCTTTAAAACCCTCTTCTCAAAAAGAATTTCCACAAGAAGCAGCCCCGTTCACATGTGCAAGTATTGCGGTAGCATTGGGAGTTCTAACACCCGCTTGACGACTTTTCTCGTTCATAAGGAAAGAAATTGAGAGCAGTCATTATTGGTGAAAATTCTTGAAGCGGGTTTTAAACCCGCTTTTTTTCTGTTTCCCATGTAAATGACTGCTTTCCATTTCATTCCTTACGAATGAATGTTGTCAAGCGCTGTAAATGGATTTGTTTGACCCATCTCGGAAGCCCCTGTGAATCAAGTTTGGGTCGTGACCCATAGCTCAAGAATCCCTGGCTGTAAGTCAAAGGTCTTCAACCTTTTTCTAGTCGCGAGCACTGCCTGTATCCATCATCAAAAGAAGAGCACTTACTGCAATTTTGATCTACTGAAATGTGCATAAAAAAATGCATACTGATGCATGCAATCAGAATGATTTCAATCCTTGAATAAAATTTATACAAGGTGTCTGATTGGAACGTTGATCAAGAGTGCTAGCGAGCATGAAATCGGGCACGAACATCGAGCACTCTGGGTGCTTCAGGGAGCACTGTGGTACTCGCGAGCAACGGGTTGAAGATGCCTGCTGTAAGTGAATTTCTACGACCCGTCTCGAAAGCCCTGAGACAACCCCATAGGTTAAGAATCCCTGGCGTAGCATATTGAAGCCCGTCCCTATGTTTTTCCTGTGTTTCGAAATCAAACAATGAGCTTTAAAGCTCTTTTATTGAAGAGACTGGCGAGCTGAATTTTCTCAAACAGTGTAAAAGTTCCATTGTTGTTTTTTGACGGGAAACACGACGTTTTTTGTCAGTTTGCTTCATCATTTTTGTCCATCCCCTTAGTAGAGCGGCCCCGCGGCTATTTCCCGTCCCGACGCTGAGTTTGGTCGACCAGCGCCCCCCCCCCCGCCATTGTGCAGCCGGTTGACATGTCCCTCATGGCACGACCTCCTATATAACCTAGGTTATCTAGGTGGCCGTGCTCATGGGCGAGATGGTCGATTGTCAAAGAGCTGAGGCATAGGAAGCAGACCATGTCGAAAGGCTTCTTTCCATCGTTGGGTCGAGCCACTACCGAACCATACATGCACTTCTTCCATATTCCTCTGCGGGACCTCTAACAAATTGGTACATGTTGGAATGTGCGTGTACGTGTAGTGAAACCTGACTTGGTTTGTTTCTGTGTAATGCTTGTTATGTATAGTGCTGCCATCTTCTACCAAGTCGAGCCGTAAAAGACCTTAACCGGGTAAGGAGCTCCTACGAAACATTGTGTACGGGTGAGGCCCTCTTCCATAGAGAGTCTGCAACCAAATGAATTGCGTTTGCTGCTGGTAACTCTTCTAATTTGTGGCGACAAATTAGGATCGCGGGCCACATTAGATTACCCGTGCTCCTCGGTGGGGCATGGGTTGAGCATATACGCTGTAGACAGTGAAAACGCAAGATGCAATCAAAACACTGTTTGAATATTTTCAGATAAATTCAGTGGATATTCTGTATGTATATAAAGGGCGGGGAGTGGGGGTGTTTCAAAGGAGCCTCAGTTATGCGATTGATGCATTTATACGACGTTTTGACCCCATCTCTTACTTACACATCGTATTCCACTGTAACATGAGATATCAATCCATGTTTGCTTCGGTACGTTGCAATTAGTTCGTTGACGCGAATTCAACCCAAACAAGAAATTCGACTCACTGAAGACAACCTAGAACCGTGGTTCTCAACCTGGGGCCATGTACCCCCCCCCCCCCCCACTTCTTGCGGTTCTGAGATATTCTAAGGAGGCCATGAGGAGGAGGCCACAGAGCAGGCCATTTTATAAGAAATTCAACCTATGGTGGGCCACTTTGAAGAAAAGACATTTAGTAGTGTGGCGGGAGTCAATATGACTGAAGAAAAAATAATAATAGATCATATATACATAGTTCACTTGTGAGAAATCACAAATTCACAAAATATCATCTGTGCTATGATTTTGCAAAGCACAGTATTTGAATTGATAAGTAGGTTACGATACTACCAGCCAATAGAAGGGCGGAGAAGGGGAGTCCTGGAATATTACTTTGCCTGGATGCCCATGGTACTGTTGAGACTGCCCTGGATAACCCCCTCCCAGACACGACATTAGCTGTTGTTAAGAGCAATGGTATTCCCAAGATGGATGTAATCGCGGATGCTCAACCTATGGCCCGAGGGCCAAATGTGGTCCTTGGAGCCATTTGACTTGGCCCCGCGATCTCAAACCTAATTTTGTAAAAATGAACTAAGTGCCTCATTTTCGGATCTGTCAAGTAATCCGCGGAACAGTTCCAAATCACTTAAATGATCCGTAGTTCCACGTCATTCAAGTGGCCTATGGAACATTCCTAGTTCACTTGAGTGACCTGCGGAATATTTACAGATCACTTGAGTAACATGAAACACAGTTCGAGAATATTTAAGGGATTCACGGTGCATTTACAAATCACCTAAGTATCCTACGATGCTATTCCAGATCACTTAAGTGTCCCGTGACATATTTCCAGATAACTTAATTGACTCGCGGCATATTTACAAATAACCGCGGCACATCTCCGGATCCCTTAAGTAACCCGCAACGTATTAACAGATCACTTGAGTGACCCGCAACGTATTAGCAGATCACTTGAGTGACTCGCAACGTATTAACAGATCACTTGAGTGACCTGCGTAAAGTTCCAGAACTTTTGAGTAACCTTCTCACGGTTACAGATCACTTGAGTAATTTTCTCACGGTTCCAGATCACTTGAGTGGCCTGCGCACAGTTCTAAATCACTCAAGTGGCCCGCGACACATTTACAAATCACTTGAGTAACCTGCGGCGATGTTCCAGTCCACTCAATTAAGAGGACTTCCGCACATTCTCAAATCACTTGAGTGACTCTTGGCACATTCCCAGATAAATTTACCCGTGGCATATTTACAGATGACCACGGTATAGGTTCCAGAGCCCAAGGCAACCCCGGGTGTATTTAAGTAACCTGTGGCACTGTTGCTGATCACTCGATTAAGCGACCCGTGACACGCTTTTAAATGAATGAAGTGGCCCGCACTCTCTCTCCTAAAAGTTCAACACCCTCGATGTAAGTGGTCTACGCGTTTTACGAGTCCTTCACACAAACTGCCCAATAAATTCTCCTACAACAAGTAATGAGAGCCTCGGAACTCATTATTTCATCCCTTTATACCTTCATGAGGAAAAAAATAACAATTTTTTACTGTCTGAGGAGGTTATAAACCAAATCCTTCAACGCGTTCATGACACTTTTCACTCCATATTGTTTTTAGACATTTTTAGCCACTTTATTCGAGGGAGAACCCGTGTTATAGGCCCCGTGGGAGTAAATGAGCGAGTCAGTTTTGGACTCGCTCGATGTAGCTCGACGGGTAATAAAGACGTTGTCTTATTCATTTTGAGAAGACAACGTCTTTATTGGTGTCATTCATTTTGAGGACACCAATAAACAGAGAAGAATGGATGATGTCCAATTCAAAGTAATTATCAAGAGGCATCCGAGAAAAAGGGAACCATTTTTCTCTTGATAATTTTCAGCTCCCGTGGTTTTTAACCTTCAGGCCGCGACCCAAACTTGGGTAGCAAGGGCTTGGAGATGAGTCGTGCAAACCCACTCCTAGCCGAGTATTACTCAGCTATGGATAACGACCCAAAATTGATTCTCAGGGGCACTCAAAATACGTCGTAAAATCTTATGGCAAGGGATTCATGAGCTGCGGGTCAGTCAAGTAACCAAAGTTGATTCGCGGGGGGGGGGGGGGGGCCCTAGATATATGGGTCGTTCAAATACACTCACATCTTATTCCTGTCATAAATGCACTTATTGCATCTCCGGTTTCTCTAATTTCGCAAAAGACAAACAGTTCCCATGAGTAGCGAAGCTGACCTTGTTTTTTATTTTTGGTCGCATTTAAAAAAGGTTAAGAACCCCTGTGTGTGCTTTAGGTTTTTTCAAGGTTCGTGGCCATACTTGAGGGCAGGGGGTGCACAACCTCCTGCCCACCAGGTGGTTCCACCCGGTCAGCGAGAAGTGTTCCGGTAGAAAATTATCAATACAGACAACACTATAAACGCTTAGGCTAATCATATTTCCTTCACGAGAATACAGGAAATCAGAAGCATACAGGATATCACCAAGTATCACAAAAAATTGTCAAGTGCAAGTAAAGTTGCCAATTATCGCAAAAAATTGTCAAAAGCATTCATTCATATCACAAAAATAATCTAATTTTTTTTAAAGACTTCAAGTAAACCTCGTTGGAAATAGAGGGAAAAAAGGAGCAATTTATATCCTTGAAAACAGTTGGGACGACGAAAATTATACTGGAACGTCCTTTAAAATTGCTGGTCTTAAACGGTCACAACATATATACAAATTTCTGGCCCACGAGCGGAAGAATTGCCACATATCTGGCCCACGGACTGAAAATATTGTGCACCCCCTTCTTTAGGGCTTTTCCCGCAAGCATCAGAGACATTAATTATCAGACGCGGATATTAATTTTTCTGCAATGAACAAATTAGTTTACCTCTGAAGCTCATGCCGAATCCCATATGTTCCGTCATTATAAATAAATACAGCTTCTTCCAAACACCCCCCCCCCCCCAAAGCGGATTAAGGTCGGCTCTTGAGGCCCCTGATTAGCAGGAGCCTCCAAGAAGCATAGTCGGAGATAGACTTGGAAGTCTGTGGGGGGCACGGGGAGGGGCATGATGATGATGTCGATTCATATATGTATATATACATTAGATCAGTCAACTTCACCTTTGACTCTGGGTGGGGGGGAGGGGGGAATGCCCAAACTTGATTCTCGGGGGCTTCCGAGATGTGTCATACAAATTCGCTTGCAGTCAGGGATTCTTAAGCTACGGTGTCACGATACAAACTTGATATGAAGGGTCTTCTCTCCTGGATGAGTCACAAATCCACTCACAGTTTTTTGTATAAATGCACTTATTAAGTCACTGGTTTCACTAATTTCGAAGAAAGAACCGTCCCATGTGTCAGGAAGCTGATATTGTTGTTGATTTTAGATCACAGCTTAAAAAGTTTAAGAGTTCCTGCTCTAGAGCATAGGTTCTCAACCAGGGGTCACGAACTCCCCTTGGAGAGAGATTTGGAGTGATTTCAGGGGATCCGTGCAGCTTGAACAAGAAAACAATTAACTTATTGTTTTTATATTAGACCAGTGGTTCTGAAACTTTTGTCACTCAGAGCTCCCTCGATCAAATCGTGTTTCATCTCTGCGGCTCCCCAGAATAGTTCCGTAGGTATTTTCACTCATAAAAGAATCACTTCAAAGTATAAATAGACACACAAACCAATATCTCCTGCTCACCGCGACGCCCCTAACAAAGGTTAGCGACGTTCCGATTAGCCACTGTGCACACTTTCAGGAAACACTGCAATAAACTATGCCGAATTTCTGTTAAGGCAGCGGTTTTCAAACGAGCGGTTTCCCCAGAATAGTCAAACAAAGAACCTCTTCAAAACAATGAACATGCAGGCATCTATATCGGCAGCTTATCGCAACGTGTGATAAAAATAGTTGATACCACTAGGAGCCACGACGCACACTTTGAGAGTCACTGCATTAAATTGTCCTTGGCATTCATTTTATTGCACAGAGAGTCCGTGACATCGTCATAAAAGGTCCTTGACGAAGCACAAAGGGTTAAGAACCCTTCTTTTGGGAGCGATATCACTTGCTTTGTGCTACTAAGACATACATGCTCCACCCATGAGCCCTCGGAGTCATCTGATGTGTCCCGCGACCTAATTTTGTAAAAATGAACATTTCCAGATCATTTGCAACAGTAACTCGCGGAGAAGTTTCACATCAGTTGAGTGGTCCGTGTTTTATTCCCAGATCATTTAAGCGACTCGCGGCATATTTACCGATCACTAAAGTGACCCACGGTACAGTTTCAGATCACTCAATCTTCCCGCGATACGTATTCAAAACAATGAAGTGGCCCCTGCACTCTCCTGAAGGTTGAGCACCATTGATCTAATATTTTCAAGAGAATCTCTTCCTTCCATGCGCATGCATATTGCCAAAAAACAAACTTTAAGGAAAAATGGTAGATGATTCTCACATTGGATGTCCAATCCATAATATAACATAAAAAGAAAGATTAAGAAATCTGAAACATTATTCTTAACTAACCTCCTATAAGAGGAGCACCCTCCGTTCCTCAAAAAACCGTATTATTGGGGAGGTGGGGCCCTTAACAGAGATGAAATAATGTACAGGGGGGTCGTGAAATAATTTTGCCTATATTCGATCCCCTAGTGGCCGCAAAATTCAACTAATGCGAATGAAATTCGAGGTACAAGTGTTTCATAATACGCAATCGAGAATGAGATGAGAAACCGTCTCTCGCGGTTGCGGTTTTGATTAATAAGTAAATTTCGATTAGGTAGTAGTTTGATTCGATAAGTAGAAAGGGTCTTTTCTTGGATAAGAGTAGGGAGCTTAGGGCCTTTGACAAGGGGGCCACGAGAAGAAAATATATTCCGGGGTGGGGGGTGGTTCAGGCTTAAGCTGGAAAAGGTCGAGAAACACTGGTCTATACATGACCCGTCTCTCTCATGAATAAATAGAATAGCATTTCTATAATAAAAGCTTCAATTGTTTTACAGCATGTTTTACTTACACGATTAAGATAAAGATTATTATGAAAATATAAATTGAACTTGATCACACACTTACGTAGCCGCCGAAATGCGACATCTTGGCTAGAATTCCAGAATCCACAATGGAAAATCTGTACCTGTCTACCTTTCCTCGGAAGAGTTTGAATCGTTATAGAACTAGAGTTCTTACAACGATTCGGTAAGATATGAGCTCATGGCCTCGTTTGAATTGTGTCACCGACAAGTTTCGAGTGCAGTGGCATCCACAAGACACACCACAGAATATTCACATCCACACACACAAACGAGAGAGAGAGGGTGATGTGTCAAATACAATCGGTTGGCACGGATCCCACCGGAAAAACGAACCGTAGGGTTTTGGAGTTCTGTTTTTCTTATTTTCTCCAGCTGATGGTTGTTTGGGGGATCCACGAAAAAAATTGGGCTCCGGCAGTCAGTCAGATCATGAAAAAGAGAGACGTGGGTTTAGTTTTAATAAGAAAGAAAAACACGAACACCATTTCTCAGATGGTGTGTGCGTGAGTGAGTGAGAGCGAGGGAGTTTTTGTTGCTTGAAACTGCAATTTCTAATTTTAGAGATACATTTCGCTCGTTCCCTTCCCTCCAACTTGTTATTACTCAGAACGAAGTGTGAAATCCTGCTGTTGCTGATATGAAAACGATTCCATGCAATCGAAAGATGATTCCGAAGTTGTCGATATTTATTCTTAGATAGTGCTAAGACTATGCCCCCGCCCCCCCCCCCACAAGGGTAGGACTGGCCCTAACATATTTATGTTATCAGAGTTATGTAAGTGTGTGTGTGTGTATGTGTGTTTCGTGTTATAGTGTTGTTGCCATCTATCTTTCATATCTTGAAGCGAAAATGACAGATACCCAAATTTTCGTGTTAAAGGTGTGTCTGCTTGTCTGCTATCTCTCCGGAGTCCATTTATCACTAGACAGTGTTTTTACGCAAATTGTAGCCTACGGGCAAACTTCTCGCAAACTTGAAACCAAACTTCTCGATACAAGACATGCAGCAAACTGGTTATTATGTAGAGATGGTGATTTTTTGAAATAAAATTCACATTTGTCTTTACTGGGACACGAACCACAGCCCTCTCGCTCAGGTGAGAGCGCTAACTTCCAGTAGAAGCGAATGTGAATTTTCCTTCCAAAAATCATCATTCTCTACATAACAACCACTTTCGTGCGTATCTTGTATTAACAAAGGGAGAGGATATACCTTTCTCTACACAAACGAGTGCGTGGCGTATATCTAGAAATCTCTAGATATGCATATCTAGAAAAAAAATGGCAGAATCACACATATTTCCCTTCTCATTTCTTCACTAAATGTATTTGAGTTTAGGGAACGTGCTTTGCTGGTGAAACGCTAAGTCTTCCCGTAAAAGAGCGAGATTTCTTGCCCTAGAGTAGATGGAAGACATACTTTAGAGCTCCCTCTCTCTCTCTCTCCCCTTTTCTCTCTAATCATCGAGGCGCTTCGTTGGCAATCCTATAAGCGGGAATTAATTCTGCCCCCCCCCCTTTTACCTCAGCATTTTTACTTTTTTCCCTAGCTACGTTTTTTTTAATTGTACACACACTACAAACGTATACAAATAGAAAACATAATAAGACAATAACACAAAGACACACACGAAAAAGAAACAAAGATAATAAAAATTGAGCACACACGCATCTATGTAACTGCAAGAGACATTGGTCCTTCCAGAAAGCCTACAAGGTTAATATCTTCTGTATTTACACAATCAAAAAATAAATAAAGTAAAATAAATAATTTTTTTTCCTTTTGAATATTATCATTCGTTTAGCTGCCAATTTGAACCAAGTACATTACAATGCTATTAGATTTTCTATTCGCATGAATACATACAGTAATGAAATAAAATTGATTAGTAAATATGAAATAGGCAATTGTAATTTTACAATTTTAAAAAGTTCGCAAAAAAAAAATTCAAAATTTATATTTAGTATGTGATTTAGTGTACGGAACATAATTTTCATGTGTTAATATGTCTAGGTATGTTATTGACAAGACAAGAAAATGAAATATAACAACTGCATTGTTTCAATGCTAAGAAAACATCGTTTCAGACATTTTTACGTATCCTACTTTTTGTTAATGCTGTTAGTTCGACGTGTGAAAAAAAATATTTCTGTGAACTGTGGTGCTAGAGAAAGATGCTTAGAATTCCATGGACAGCTAAAAGGACTAATAAATTCAGTTATCGAAGAAGTCAAAGCTGACTGCATAAGTCACTAAACAGAAACTAACTTTGGTCGTATAATGCGTACAGAAGGCTCACTGGAAAAAATGATAATGATTCAAAGAATGGAAAAAAAAAGAGGAAGAGGCAGGCCGAGCGCCAGATGGATAGAGGTATTGCAAAGCAACCGGAATGAATCTATCGCAATTGAGACATGCTGTGAATGACAGACCACATTGGAGAACCATAATCTGACTAGACAAGAGTCGGAATCAACTCGATGGTTCCTAACAACAACAAAGATACCAATCTCTAAGAGTTTTTTCGGGTACTTCAACTTTACATCATCCAAATTTGTTGCCAAAAGTCCGTATGTAGAGGGATTTAACAATTTCAAATGGATATACACAAAATAGATATGTAAAGACAGATCTTGTCAAGGCTAATTCCCTGATAGCTTATCTGATTTGTTATAGTAGTAAAAGCCAGGGCCTACAGATAAGGGGAGGGGATTAAAGAGAGCGCAAGCGAAAAATGCATCTGTTTCAAAAATTTTGACATGAATAATAAAGGAAAATAGTCAAAAGATTGAAAAAAACCCGTAATTTCAGTATCTCTAGGGCTCTTACTAAGTCTCCTAGAAAGTAGTCTATGAGGCTTTGGTTCTTACCGATTGCTATTAGTGAACAGTTTTGTAAAAGTGAATGTGAACACATTTACAAGCAGTTCTCAGGCTTTTACCAGTTCGCTTCGATGAATACTGGATTTCACGGTAAAACTTAGGATTTACCAGAACACACACACACGACAAAAAGGAAAACAATATATTCATATAGGGAAAGACGAATTTCTAATGCTCACGTTTCTCTACCATGGTAAAGTGTCAAGTTCAATTCTATCATTTAATGAGAGACGAAGGAAAAAAGTACATCACTTTTGACGTAATTCTTGGCGAAGTTAAAGATGAAGGTAGAATATTCTACATAATATTCAAAATCACCATTTGGTAATTTGTTTCCCTCTTTTGCTAACAGTTCTTTTTAATTTCTCGCGTGGTTGCGATCAATAATCAAAAGGCTGAAATTCATCTAAATTTCATTTTCGTCGCTTTTCTTTTTCTGTGGTCATGCCGACGTTTCTGTTGCACCCCTGACTCAGGAAAGTTTCTGACAAAGACGAACCGGGTATAGAACTCGTGACACCTCTAAACATAGACGTGACGCCACTAGAATAAGGCGTCCTTATGCAGACGCCTTATCTTACGACTTGGGCTACAGCACCCAAATCCATCTAAAGAAAGTGCCTTTGAAAAATAAAAAGAATGATAGGCAAATTTAAAAAAAAAATCCATCCATCCCATCTGATACAGCTTTTACCGACTTTGTGATTTGGTAAATAAGCGGTATCCAAGGCCGCAACTAGATACTTTGTCAGCTGGGGTAAGCACATATTTTGGTGCCCTGTGCAATGTAGAAGCAGTAGTTAAAAGTTAAATTCAGTGCCGCCTCTGGACCAGCACCCGGGACCCGCCTGCTCCCCTTTAGTTGCCCTAGCTGTATCATTATTTTTTTATATAAACTCTAGCTAACTTAATCAATAAAGGAATTGATCACTTCAATGTAATATTTTTTCTTTCAGTCATATGCAACAGTTTCAGTCATGTATAGAAAAAAAAGATACAGACGCAGAACTAGAACGTGTCAGGAACATACGAGAATGATTTTTTATTATAGATAAGCATACATTATGTATATATAAAACATATAAACAATCAAAAACAAGCCTTTTTCTCCCGTCTTAGGACAATTTTTCAAAAAGGTGTTCAACTTACATCTATATCTATACAAACATATTTTTTTTTCATTTTTGCAATTACAAAGAACAATTTTATTTGCATCATAAACTAAGCCACTTCGAAATGAAGGGAGAAAAAAAACACTCTCAACACAGTGGCATTTTTTTAAATTTTAAACTACGGGCAAAGTAATAAACACACACACACACGTGTATAGATTTTCTTTTAAATAGGCAAATACATTTGGCACAAAGGACAGAAAACTTTGGGAAGACGAGGCCTTATTACAGAAAATTTCTAATATATTATCCCTTTTTTCTCCCTCTTTCTTCTCGCTTTTATGTTTTTAATATATATACTTGTATAGAATTGTATACTCATAGAAAATATTTCAATAGCAATTGAAACAATAAAAGCATAGAAAATATAAGACCTAACAGAGAAGCGTAAAAAATATTACATTCGATGCACACAGTCTTTCAAACAGTTACATTCTCTCTTGGTTGGATTCAATCAGTCCCCGGAGGATCACGTATAAATTATAACTTTCTTCGTCAGTACATTTGTAGAGAATGATATAATATACCAGGGCCGAACATATCTCAGGCGCCAGGTTGACATGGCGACTAAGAAATTGGTATTGGTGCCTAAAACTTTTCTTCTGTAGTTACTATATTGCAGCCTGAGAGGGAGCAGCACAAAATGTTTGGGATTTATAACAGCATATCTGTCAACATGAAAAAGGGTCAGTATGCACTAAAAAAGTCATAAGAAGCATTATTTTATTTTGCACCTTTTTCTCCGGGTAAAATATTTTTTTGGCACCTTAAAATTTTTTTGGCAATTAGATTTCTTTGTGATTTGTCCAGCCCTGCAATGTGACTATATTAATTTAATGAGATTTAGCAGTTTTAGATATTTGCCATAGTAATGTAAGAACTAGCAAAAAAATTTAATTAGTATAAAAATTCTTGAAATAAATTAAGCATTTATTTAAAACATTCTGTTATATAAAATGTTTATCAAAGGCAGACTTATTATATGATGGATACTTGAGGTACGTCGTATATGAATACCCTGCATAGTTTAAAATGCATTAAACAGCCTTATTCTTATATTTTAAAAAAATGCCAAGTTTAATGTTTTAACCCAAATTTATGTCACCATTTTTTCTTTCAAGCAATGTTGAAAAATTAAAATGCAAACAAAAGTAATTAAGTGCCAAAAAAATAAAGAATGGGCATTATAGTTGAGTACAAATACTAATACTGTTATTAGTATAACCACTCATGCACCTTATAATACAAATACAACACCACAACAGGCAAAATGCCCAGCGAGGTGGCTGAGAAAAAGTTGCCCATAACAAATATAGATGTCATATACTTCTCAAAAAATTACAGCAACCCTAATAAAAAGGCAATTACAAAAACGTCATAAACCAGAAGGTTACCCAGAGCCGTCTCGAGAGCATCATGGGCTCATGCCATTGGCCTGGAGGACCCTCCTACCTGGCTGGAAATACAGTACCAACCTACCAATTTACATAGTTTTCAAGATCATAGCACTAAATTCCATTATCATAGAGTATGCATTTAAGGCCTCAAGAAGTGCCTTGTGTAGGCCCATGCCTTAAGATAACCTTGGTCTCTTCTATTCAGAAATGAAAAAATTCAATGCTCGATTTTATAACAAATACCTCAATAGTGGTTATTTTGGTTTGGAAACAATTGATCTTATTTATTGGTATAGTGATGTCATCTATTAAAAACATGTATAAATCAAGTTGATGAGGGCGAGTGCACACATGCATCATTTCCCAGTTTCGGAATCTGGTGGCAGAGTAGTGAGTGCTATGTGTATACTGCCATCTATCTTTAAAATCAGGTATGAGAAGTTGCTTTTTTCTGCCCTGTATGATATTTTGTGTTGTGAGTTGAACACTCATACCTTAATGCCTCTTAGAAAACTGTGGCCTGGTGATTTTTTTGCCTAGCTCTCACAGGTAACAATCACAAAACAGAATTCTATAAATGTATTCTCAGGACAAACAATTGGTCAATAACATAGCAACATGAACTACAACAAGTTATACGCAATGAACTAAAGGGAGAAAAAACTTGCTAAATCTGTGTCATGGTTAATGGTGGCTTTGTGACTAGCAGTAACGGGTGCATTTTTAATTTCAATTTTTTTTTACGACGTACATGCAAAAAACATACAGACACCTGGATTTTGTTGAATATGCACCAGATTATTCAATGTAGTGATTTCCAATAAAAAAAAAAGATAAATTAATAATTAGGATTTGATTATGTTATTAATTAATTTGCATTATTAAATTAATTAATTAGCATTATTAAATTAATTAATTAGCATTATTAAATTAATTGGCAATAAAATTTTAAAATTTATTTGGCTGACAGAGGGAAAATCAAAAGAACGGGAAATTAACATTAATATATTTCAGGAATTATAAACAGTGACTTGGACATACTAATTCAAAAGCATCGCTAACATCACCTGAAATACAAAAAAGAAACATGAAAATGTCCCTGCAGGCAGCACTAACATAAATCAGCATATTTCACTTCTCCAAATCACCAATCATTGAAAAGAATAAAATATTGCCATATATATTTTTCTTTTTAACAACTTCATCTAATATAAAAGCATGTAGGTTGATTACATAACAATTCTAAATAACAAAACTCCACTAACTACCCTGCAAAGTGATGTGTATTGGATTCACATCAACATGCACGTTGTGTTAAAACAAATCACAAGAAAGAATAACAAAACTCATTCAATATGTTAAAAATGCTCAACATATGTTGAAATATTGAATGTTACCTCCTCACAAGAGTGATCTCGACATTTAAGTAAATACAATCATCACATCTATAGAAACGAATTCCCAGATTTTTCATGGCATCTCTCATTACTTAGAACAATATATATTGGCAGAACAAAGAATAGTTTGTTTTAATGATAGTTGATGATCATACAGAGTTTTGAGTGTGAAAAATCCCATCAGAACTATAAATCACAAAATGAAACTTGTGCGTTTTTTTTCTTGTTCGTTTGTTTTTCCTCTTTCTGTAACACCCTTATAAGTTCAATAAACAATCAACCAACAAATAACTTCAACTACATATCTACAGGTTGTACTGGAATTACAATAAATATATTTCTGACGTATATAATTGAATCACATTATCAAAGCATGCAGGATTAAACAAGCATACCACAAATTGTACTGCTTTCATTCTGTTTCATTATGCCTTGGGTAGTATTTAACTTAAAGACCACAATTATAGGAAAAATATAACAGTTGCACAGAAAAAAAATTACAACGTTCCGGATATAAATACCTTATATCTGGGCAATAAACTGAACATTTTGTACAACCATGTCTTTTTGCCCATGCTGTAGCCATTGATATGATGGAAACTGTTTTAACAGATGCCCATCTTTAAAACAGATGTCCCCCCCCCTTTTTTTATGACACATATTTTGTGCTCAGTCAAAAAACAGAGTACCACTGTAAAAGATATTTTTGTTTATTCATTCTGCTCTTTATTTGCAATTTGTGTGTTCTTTCCCTCGTATTTTCCCCCTGCATACATTTAAATGCAATATAATTTTCTTGATGCTGCCCTGCCACCCCGATTGGAAGAAGAAGAATCTGAGACATTCTGCAACTCTGGGCATCAAACATTCATTGGCTATTAATGTACAAAATTCTTTTTTTTCACAGATATAAAGAGAAATGTCAGACATTAAAAAAATTGTCTTACATGCCATACAGTAATTAACACAAAACTAGTGATGATTATGAAAAATCTCATGCATGTGCTTCCATTTTCCTCTTTGTTTCGGGCAAAGTGAACATGATAGAACAAATGAATCAAGAAATTCTTGAATGATAAAGAAACTCATCTAAAGAAGGTTACAGTAAGACCCTGATTAATCTCAGTCAATGTGGAGTGGACCCACCTTGGGTAATACAGACCTTATGTAATTTCGAGATTGAATAAAATAAAGCCATAAATCGGGGAAATTAAATTTACATGAAGTACTGCAATGTATTTAGTTTACATCATCTCAAAGATTGCTTTACATACAGCACTTTGAAAAACAAACTTTCAATGTCTTTCGAAATCAAGCACTCTTAAACACTTCAGACATCACCATGATGCTTGTGACCAACAGGTTTAAGACGTTTAGTATGTAGTCCAGAGTCTTCCAAACGTATCCTTTTCAGTGTCCACATCTCAGAAGAAAAAAACATATCGCCCATCTCTTAAGCTAAGCTAACCCATAAAAACCCATGTTGTACCTGTATTTTCTACTACCACCCCTTAATGCCTTTCCATCACCCCCCCCCCCCCCCGAAGAGGAAATTTTGGTCATTTTGGAAAAAACTAGTCCGCCCTATACCTTTGAAACCCATAGAGCTCTGGTCACAAGCTGTGGTTTCTGTGAACCAGTTTGTCACGTTACAAGGAATTTCCCTTCACCCAATTTTAAAATAAAAATACGATAAGTAACTCGGGTAACTAAAAACTTGGTTGATTGAGGCTTGGATAACTGAGATCCAACTTTAATAAATAAATGTAATTAAATCTAATTCTAATTAAGAATCAAAAAATGCTGCTTGAATGCTGTGAATTTTTTTACACGCTCTAGAAATCATACATGGTCCAGCAGTGTGTTAAGAATGGTTACACTGTGAAACTGCTATATAACAATGCTCAATGGGTAGGAGAAAAATATTGTTATACATGATTTATTGTTATAGATGAAAGAAATGCTACAACACAATGAATCACAGAGTAGCATCATTATATGTGTAATATGCCAGAAAATGGGATCAGCCTACACAATAAAGCAGTGAAGCATCACAAGAACCATATATGTAGGAGTAAAGATGCAGTCCAATCCGCTCAATGTGATCACATTAGGTCTCATATAAAAATAGCTGAATGATAATTATGTTCGAAGAAATTCCTGTTTGCAAGTACCATACTTCCCATTCAAACGGGTAGCATGGACAGATATTGGTACAACTGAACATTGAAGGACCGGACACACCTCATTTTCCATCACTGAACAACTGTTTTCCTGCAAAATATTCAATTGTTCCATTTCTTTTAATCCTAAAACAGGACTTCTCTCCCCCCCCCCCCCCCATTAAGCTAAAATCTAGATTTTTTTTTTCTGCTATGCTATTGCAAGGCGTTAGAATGGAAATGTCTGATATATATATGATATATTTTTTAAAAGGAAAACGTGTTTCATAGATTCCTTGAGAAAGTCTCTCAGAAAAAGAAATTTAAATCTGATCAACAGAAAGAAACTGATCAAGAGCTGAAGGAAAGAAAAATTTTTCATTATGCATTTGACTCCACTATAGGAAGGGCATTGCAAAAGCAACTCCATACATAATATAGATGCACCATATATAGATTACAGCAAATAAATCAAACGACTGATTATGGCTTTAAGTTCGAGAATGTTTGTCAGAAAGGGAGGGAGGACAGAGCACCTTATAGCCTCCTACATGGTCTTATAGGCTGATAACCATAACTTACAGGGAAAAAATAGGTTTAGTTAAACCTTAGATTCCAAATGCTAAAAAAAACAACTTTTGACAGAAAAAAGAAATCGATAACATTATCCACAGTCCGAATGACTATAAACAAATTTTTTTCCGATGTTATGATATTGGTCTCTTCCATTCTTTGGAAAAGTGATAAGAATACCCAAATGATAGCATTATTATTAATAAGCGGTATCGACTGTAATTTCTTTTCAATTCTTTTTTTTTCAATGAGAGTATTGGTCACTAAATGTTTCAAACACTCTAAGCAAGAATTGAAAAATATATACAAAACATATCTTAGCCTATCAGTGAAATACGTTCAATAAAATCATTTTAAAAAAGATCATTACATGATAAACAAACAATATAAAATGATGCAATATGAACAGAAAAGCACTACTTGGACATATATAATTTGTGACATTGGACAACTTTCTCGTATTACATAAGACAAAATAGTATGTTTGGATTTATTTTAATTGATATTCGGTTACATTCAACTGTGAATTCAAAAATTAAGATTGAAAATACTAACTTTAACTTTGATTTTTGAGCTCCAAAATTGATTTAAAAATACTATCAATGGCAGAACCAATGAATTTCATTTTTTACTTTTCTTTTTTTTAGATTCGTGCCATGATTCTGCTACATTGCTAATTATTGCTTATCATGATATAGGAAGAAGTAGCTTCAGTGCATCTTTCTAACTACTTTGTTCTGCGACAATCATTCAAGGCTGTATCTTTTGCAAAAGTGCTCGGCGAGGGAAGAGTGAGCAAATTCATGGAAAAATACACTCATATATAGACACACAGATACATATAACTGTATATATTTATATTCGTATTAGTGATACATAGTTAGTCATATAGTGACATTAAAATAAATTTTTTGAATCAAAATGGAAATTTAACATCATAAATCACAACAAACAGATGTATATGAATATTTTCTGGCATTAAAATTTATGTTTGTATACATATATATATATATTTGAATTTTAAATGCTGTATGAACTCGTGTTTAAGTGTATACATATATCTATTATACACTCCTACGTATGTCACTGGAATCAAACTAGCCACTCCTGTTTTGGAAGAGACGGTCTCCTGTTGGCACCACCATAAGCTTTCATCAAGCGCAGCAGCGGATGACTGCGTTCGGTTTGACCCTTCGACTGAGTGGTGGAGTACCCAAAGACAGCATCTGCATCCTCTCTGGTCGGCGGCCATGTTGAACGTCGGTAGTGAGTTCGGCTATGAACAGGGAGACATAAGAAGTAGAAAGAAACAATCCAGCTATATGGCTATACTCAAATAACCAGACTGTGAAAAAGAATATATTTTTCTGCCCCCAGACATTGTTTCTTCAGCACCACCATTCAAAAACAAAGCTAAATGAAATAAAATGCTGAAAGTGATCCGATAATTCAACGCTTCTTTTCAGAACACTTGCTATTTTAAAGTTTGGTTCAAACACAAAAAAATATTATTCAAAGTTCCAGCTGAGGCCAAGATAAATTCCAGAAGCCTTTGTCCGTCATGTAGATTTTCCACATTTTCAATTAATAAGATTCAAGCATACTTGACTGATTGCAGGTATAACCTTTTAGGTAAAATCCTTTATATGAACACAAAGTCTAAAGCGCCAACAGGCTAATTGCCCAACAAAGTGGCTGAAAAAATGTAGAAACATACATTTTTTCCTTATTAAGCATAGAGTTGATAATGGTGAAGTGGATCAGGGGATTGATTTGATGATTTATGTATATAATGTATAGTTAATGCTCATTTTCATAAACTGGAACAGATTTGAACAATTAGTTCAAAAATTATAATTTTGTTAATGGTAAGGGTTACCATTAACAAAAATCATTCAAAAGATATGGCATATTGTTCAGGACCAGAAGACTGATGTGACCCTTACGTGTATTCATATGATCAGAGTTATGCTTGGTTTTGTGTTCTATTGGTGTGGCCATCTGTCTTTCATATTTTGAAGTGAAAATGGCCAATGCAGGAATTTTTGTGTTTTGTGAGTATTGTGTTGAAGGTTTGCCTGTTGGCTGGCTTAAATTCCCACACATACATTGAATCTATGCTGCTATTACTGAACCACAAATAAACCTTATGAAAATTTCTCTCTGTAATTTCTAGCATGTCTGGGAAGTATTTTGTGTGTATTATGAATGGCCCTAATGTATTTATGAGGGTTCAAAGTTATGCATGTTTTGCATCCAAGAAGTGTTGGCATCTACCATATCAGAAATTGGTAGATGTCTCGATTTTTATGCTTTGTACACATTATGTTGTCAGTGTAGCTACTGTCTAAGAGACTTTTCTGAATGAGCTCGCAGTCATGTGTTAAAGTTGAAAAACCAACTTCTTCAGCCAATGTGTACATCTATGCTGCCAGCAACCATGTAGTTCATGCAAAGCATGAATCTCTGGTTTGACAGAATTGGATAAGAGTCCCAGCTTTCGAGGACTTTTTTCAATCATTTGAAATTGGCCTGGTTTGATTACCCATCTTAAGCAAAAAATAATCATGTTCTGCAACAAAATGATCACATATCTAAAATAATACATGTCTAACAAGAGAGATATTTAAAAAAAGGCTTAATATTTATCTATATTATCATGTGCAGAGAAACCTTTAAATCCTAAAACTAAATAAATAAATAGAAACGTTTTGAGTAATAAGATAGTGCACACATATAGCTTGAAACATCAGATCACTTTTTTTAACATTTTAAAATATTTAAGCTATTTTTTATTTTTTCAGCAACTATCTAACAGCGAACTTATGACACTCATTACAGTCAATATTCTGAAAAAGTCTGCATCGCTAAACAAGACAGCATATGTGCAAGTGCAAGGAATTTACATGAGCTAAAAGAAAACAGAACACAATAGAAGCATAATGTTTTGCAAGATATTTTTTTTCTCAAAAAAATGTGCATCATAAAACATATAAATACAAAAACAAAAAAAGTTCAACTGGCTTCTTATCATAATGTTATAAACAATATTTCAATCATTTGTCATACAATATGGAAGCAGCAGCTTTAGAAGCAAACAGACCACAGAAACAGCCGATGTTCATGCATTAAGCACAAAATCACATATAGCAGAATGCAAGGCTAATAACATGTCCAAGTAGTGCTGGATAAATTGTTTACAAAATAAATAGAATAAATGGACAAGGAATGGTGTCTCTGACGTACAATTCCGGTGATTCAAAATTCTATCAATGAATTTTGCTAAAAATAGTTTGCATCATTTTCATGGATGTGACTAGAAATTAAGTTTTATAACAAATGCACTCATTAGAAGTCTTATTGGAAATAAATAATTCTTTTCATGACTAGACACAGTGACTTAAAAATAAGTACCTAATACAGCAGACGCTAATAATAATAATCCCATGTGACACAGCGACAATTCAATTACAACAACCGGAACGACAAGACTCAAATGTTTTCATTTAACCCTATACGTTTTAAATTTTAGAACCCACCTAATATAATCTGCATTTTTGATGAAGCAATGGGGGTTTTGACTGTATTTATAACAGAAATAAAAACAAAAATACGGGAAAATATTTGTCCTATTAAAACATTTCGTTTTTTTAACGCAAGAATATATTCTGCGTTGAGCATCGATGCTAACTCGAAAAATTATGAAGAAATATGAAAGCTGAAAAAATGCTTTAGGAAATCATTGTAAGTAAAAAAGAAAAATAGACGTGCTTTTTGTAATGAAATATCAATATATTAAATTACCCCCGTGGACTGAAACATTGCACAGTTCAAGAATCAGCCACCTATAATGTTCTTAGACGAAAGAATAACCCTGTACTAGACTTCCTTTTTTTTGGTGTTATATATTATAAATCATTTGAAGAACAAAATCTCAAGAAAATTAAAGAAAATAAATTTTCGACAAAAAATAACTAAAACACGTTTTGATCATACCTTGGAATATATTTCGATATTTTTTATGCATTGTGAATATAACAACTGCAAAAAGCGATATGACATACAAAATATCTTTTCATGACATTATTTTGCAAATAAACCATAGTCTTTTCATTCTGTAAATCCATTCAAAGCGCAAGAAAACACACATATATTAACAGCAAAAAAAGAAAAAAAATTGCAAAGATACAGCTGAACAAAAGCATCAGCTTGCTAACATAAAATCAGCAGCTCGCTTGCCAACCAACAATTTTGAAAAATACAAAATTCATGCATTTTAACATATTATACAAAAGAACCTTCATCACATAATACTTCCAATGCCTAGGAGGTTACTGGAAAAAAGAAATGTAGGAAAAAATACTCATTTTTAAAAATTTATATTTCAATATTCAGTATTTAATGTCCACGTAAGTCTTATTTAAAAGCTTTCATATTTTATCATTGTTTTTTGTTTTTTTATTAGTTTTAACTGTCACACAGTACAGGATGTTTATAATTAAAGTTAACATGTTATTAGAATTTATAGTCTTAACTACCTATCAGATAGTTATGGTACTTTAGAATGTTTTAATCAAGAGATGCAAGAACTTTCAAAATCCCTTAAAAAAAGCATAGCTTTTGGTGAGAAATCATCATGTTCGTAAAAGAGTTTCCCCAGCAAAGTATGTTCTCGTAAGCCCACCATCATACTCATACATTGAAAAAATGAGAATGAAATGGTTTAGCTGGAGATGGTTGGATGCCCTGCTGTAGAGTTCAAATAGTCAGATGTTTGCAAAAAACGAATAAGCACACTACAATTTTTACAGAATACCACCTCTATTTCTCTTCTTAACCCTTTAAACTGCCCCCCCCACCCCCGCCCTTTTTGGTTGATAGCCTTAGTGGCCCACTCAATCATCTTCTGAGAGTTTGATTTTCTTTTTTAAGGTGAAATTCTTAAAATAATGTATAGTGGCATATACAAAATATAAGTTCAATTTTTTTTCTTCTTTTATTTTCCTATTCTCTAACAGGTTTTCTTGTACAGTGTGTATTCCCCCTTTTTTTCATTATATTCACTCTAGAGAAGTATTTCCTTTGACTATTTGTTATACAGCCAAAGGTTTAAAGACATCTCTTCATTGGGGCGTTCCCAAAGTTTCATACCTTTCTGATGGACAGCTAACACTGTAGAGCAAGCTCAGAGCAAGATAACTTCAATTATAGATACCCTATATATCCAAAATCTGAAATGTGAATGAAGTAAACTTTACCAATTAACAAAATATCATATAAGAAAAGAACATCTATAGTGGCCTGAGAATGTTCCAAAAAAATATCATAAAAGTTAACAAATCAGCATTTGATTGATATCATTAAACGTTTGTAAGGCCTAAAGAAAGTGAACTCCTCTGAGTGAATTATCGGTGAATAGCAGATTCAATAAAGAAAATCAACAATTCGATGACCCCAAACTTTCCATAAAATTTTCACATTCACATTAGGTAAGTATTAGTATTTAATATAATATTTAATAACTACTGTAGTGGAGTGGACTCGAATTTTTTGCATCCTACAAATTCACGGATGGTTAACTATGCATTTTCTTTAAAGAAAGTAGTCTCACTTAAAACAAGAGCAACAGTAAACTTGTAAATGAATTCAGCTATAACCATAATAATTGAGTATGACACATAACAACACACAAAGTTTCTCAAACATACATACACATACAAAGCACAAGCAACAGGAAGACTTTATGTAGTGTTTAGACACAATGACGACGGAAGAGTCTTTTTTCATTTTCAGAGTTATATTTTGGTTCCCACAATAAAGCAGTGATTGCAGTTTTGTATTGTTTCTTTTTATGACTACCTGCTCAACAATTATTCCTAAACTATATCTGTGAAAAATCTCCGAATAATTCTTCTGAACTAGTTTTGTGAAACCGAAATGAATATGAAACAGTATATTTCATTGTAAAAGTAACTACCAGAAAGGAGAAAAAAAAATTCTTTCCTGGAAAAAAAAATATTTTTCATACTAAGAATTCATTTTTCTCTGTCTTACTAGGGTAGGGTGTTTGTCCTACAATGACCGTGTGAGGAGCTGGGCCAAGTTGAGCTGTTGTCTCTATTATGTGCCTCTGCTGAACCTCCTTGCGACACAGGCATATTATGATACTGACAATGCATGCGCAGCACACCACAAAGATGCCGATGACCACAGAAACGAATACACTGAATCCAAGGCCAAGAATCTGTTTTGCTGAGTTGTCATCTAGTATAACGACAAAGAAAGCTTTTAGATGAGATATATATAGTTAGCATCACAAATTTATACATACAGCAAAAATGTGGCTTTCAACCAGCCATCTCTAGCTACAATGGCATATGACATTGCAGCCATACATAAAGGTGGTGCCTACGATGGCATAAGACGTCATGCTGATTTTTGGTCTATATCATGCGGATGTGATGAAATAATTCATCATATATCTGCTGCCACCTCCTAAAAAGCATCCTTTTAAATTATTTTCTCACCAGTCAATTCATCAATATTAATCACATTCCAAGAAATATATTTCCTGCATTCATTTTGAACTTGAACAGCCCACGCTGGCATTGTTTAAAACTAAGGATTCAATATTTGTATTTTGAATATTTATTAGTAATTACTTCAATTATTATTATTATTATTGCTATTTTTTTTCCTTCAAAAACACAGCAAAGAACATGATAAACTTAGTTTTAGTGTATTCATATAAAAAATTCAATCAAAAAATATATATTTTAGCTCCAAACTCCCAAAAAAAGAAAAGTGTGCACACATCTGCATAAAAAGGGAGCACACCAAGAAATTAACTGGAAAGATGACTGGTTAATTAACAAACTTGTTTGATGAACGTGATGATATTCCCTCACAAAGAATATAGGTGGAAAAACCATAAATCCACCACTGGCAAAGCCCTAATCAGAGGTTGCTAATATTATGCGGCCCTTGTCAATCGCTCGAATTTCCATTCGGAAAAACAAGGCATTTACCCAAGTGGTGCCTGCTATTTATCATAGCACCTGATCCCATTATTGTTGTGGAGTGAACATGTATGAACCCAAGAAACCACCTGGTGAACCCCCTTTTTGAGATGGCCCTGGTGTAATTTATTAAAGTATCAAACAATCTCTTCTTTGTTCAATTCAGAAAACAAAATGGGTGAAACAACACTCAATACAGTGGAACCTAAAGATAACGGCGACAAAGGGACTAAAAATTTTGTCCATTAACGAGGAGTCTTCATTAATGAATAGTACACTACATTCAGGCCCATCGACATTATTCAAAAAGTGTCTGTTAATGGGGTGTCCGCAAACAGGGAGTGTCCATTATTGGATGCTCAACTGTACCCCCCATTGAAAAGCACCGTTAAAGCCATTATGAAAATAATAAAAGCGGTTCTGTGTTTTCGTTAGGAAACTATTGTGGTTCATTGTTGGTGAGGTGACATCATCTGTGTGAAGCATATGTAAGGAATGGACATATCCAAAGATGCACACATATGCGGGCTGCATGCCCAAGTTTCGGAATTTCTAGTAATGCTACTTCAAGGCAGTCTGGCATACTGAGTAATATAATGAACAATAGCATTAAGTTCAAATTTCTGCTGCCATCTATGAAACAGAAAAGACACTAAACTGAAAAATTCTCTGCTGCGGATCCTCTTGAAACACAATTATAAAATTATGAGTAATTATAAAAAGCCAAGGAGGATCAACAGAATAGAGCAGAATTTAATTTACTTTGTTGTTTTCCAGCCTAGCTGTCTCTGTGAGGACTAAACTCTGTGGGAAGTCTCTTATTGTCTTTTTTTTTACGTAGCACATCAATCAAAAACAGGTCACCAATTTTAATGAACAAATTTTAACACTTGTGTTTTTATTTGATAGGTGGCAGCAGAGGTTTCATCTCAATTATGTTTCTTACATGCAATATAATACTGTACCGTCCAGTCATTTTTCATTATTTTCTAAAAAAAAAGCATATCTTTCCATACAAAATTTTACTTTTACCCATTTATTGGTTGTGGACAAAGGTATAAAAAAAAAGCAATATTTTTTTATGGTGAATAAGTACATAAAAAATGGATGTTTAGAGTCTGAGAAGGAATGCTTCTGTGTATACATTTAGTTTTTTGCTGGGCAGAAAAAAATTCATTATATTGAAAAAAGGTAGCATGTTATTTTATCATTCCACACAGATATAGAAATTCTGTACACAGAGAAGCAAACAGGTCTGCACAGGTAATAAAAATAGAATGTCCCCATGTGGAAAAAGAAAGTTTAAAGGCATATTTCATGTAGGAATAAAATTTTGCCTTTCTTTGTGAGCATCTCAGTGCTCACCATGGGTCCCCATTTCCCCCTCTCCCCCCCATTTTGGGGCCAGACTGCCAAGATTGAGATCTTTGGTGGGCATCCTCTATAACAGCTGTTCTCAACCGGTGCTCCGCGGAGCCCTTGGGGCTCTGTGTGCACTTCCCAGGGGCTCCACTGCAACTCAAGGAAAATAACATAAATAAGTAAATTTGACAGATAAAATGAAAAAAAGAGGCCTATGGGGTTCTGCCCTAAAAATTATATACAAAATGGGCTCCTTGAGTCATATATATTTATTGTCTATATATTTTGAGTCCTGTATATTTAATAAACAGGGCTCCGATATAAAAATTATGTACTGAAAAGGGATCCACGAGTCAAAAAAGGTTGAGAACTGCTGCTCTATAGTGATTCATCGTATAAAAATAATAAGATTTGCCCCAGGCTCCATGGGGGCTCTTACCTTACATATTCTGCTCGATAATGTATGCGTGCCTTAAACAGGGCTATAGCGAACAAAGTTTTTGAGCTTGGATATGAACAAAAATCTGCAGAATTAATATTCAAGGATTTAACTATTTTTAAAAGCATATAGAATATGAGGAAAGTAAAAAAAAAATTACCAATGCAAAAAGCTTGACTTGTTTCATCGCTGTTATCAGAACAATGGTTTACTCCATCACAAATGAGGTCTTTTGAAATGCATAATTCATTTAGGCAGCGGAAGTTGTGGCATATAACATCTAACAAAAAGAAACAGCCATCAGAAATTTTAAGCATACATGTAAATAAATAGGAAACATCGGTCAACTTTTTTAATTCTTAAATCAAATATTTGAGATGACTTTATTGATTGGTGTTTCAAGCAATTATCATAATACTTTTCTTCAATTTCATGGCAAATATGGCCTGGATCTTTTTATTTTTGATAGACTGGCAAGAGGGCTAAAATTGTTTTTCGCATAAATATCATTTATAAATTTTGTTCTTTTGTAATTAAAATTTATTATAACATTTTAATCTTTATAATATTTAATAAATATAAAATATTGCACATCGCACTCTGCGATACTTTCAACAACTCTTGCACACACAAATTCCCAGATTGTGAAACGTACCATTGGCTATTGAATTCAATGTTGTAAAATATGTGATTTTTCAAATTAGGTTAGATTTTATAACATTTTGCTTATTTTTTTAACCGAATATTTTTTTCTTAACAGTAGATGGCCATTTAATCATTTTGGGGCCTGTTTCCTCATAAGTTTGGGGCCCAAGACAAAATATGAATTTTTAGGCCCTCTTATTGTTTGTAAGTGTTCTTTGAAACAGAGGCTTGGGAGGGAAGGGGGACCCATACCTATAATACAAAAAGCAGCCAATTTTGAGGCCTACAAATGAAGGAAACTGGCCCTGGCTACATAAATTCAATACAAAATTTTTTCCCATTCAAACATCTTAATTTATATGTATAGGATGTTCCAGAACTCTAACACCAAAATAAAAGGGGTGATAGTTACACGTCAGAGCAAACAATTTTTCCAATAGAACCCAGGGTTGCAGCTCACAAGTAGTGTATTCTCAATCAGCAAAATGATAAAGTATTCGCCAGGATAGTTTTTGTAATTTGTATTGTGAAATTCACATGCAGTGAAATTTTATCCATGATAGTGTTCATAAGATTTTTTCAGTAGCACTCCAGTTTGTTTTTTTGAATATGTTTCATTGTTTCCAATAGGTAGCAGTAAGTCATACAGGTAGTAATATCCAAAGCTTATGAGTAATAATTGCCCGTTTTAACAATTGCAACATTTTTTATTTGCTTAAAAACCCCTTTTTTTGCATAAATAGTTACTATAATTTGACAATTAGAGGTATTATATTTATTTCCTTTATTCTATATACTTTTCTGAACATGTAGAAATATCCTCTGAATAAATATACACCATAAGTAAAATTTATTTCAAAAATGAAATGATTTTTTAAAAAAAAACGTTTTAGGCTAAAATTTGCGCCCATGATAGTGTAAAAGCACCTCCTAAAACATAATAACACTGCAGGGTTAAACTTCATGAAGTTAAACTCTATAACATGGATGTTTGGTTCTGAAATTAAGCATGTAGTACAAAATTTCAAGGGATTCAGAAATCTGTATTAACATAAACATGAATTTAACATCAACAAAAATATTCATTAGTTAATGAAAAATCTTTAAAATCTAATTTTGTGTATGAATACAGAAAACTTAAACTCATTAAGAATCAAGAAGCATTGCACAATAATAATTTGTTGACTGATGAAGAAAAATATATTTTATACACACTTTGCCTAAAACACAAACAAATTTCAATTAATAACAATGTTAAAGGCAAATAATCAAAGAAAATAAAGTTTATATTTAAAGTTTATTTCTCCTTTGATTATTTGTCTTTAAATGTTTTTTAATCAAAATCCATAATAATTTTTATTGATTAATATAAACACCCTTATATATACTACAAGTACCATAATGCCCAGATTTATTTCTCTGTTATATACTTTTATGTCTCAAATATTAATTTCTCATGTATTATAATATAATACATTATATTATATAATATTATATCATATAAATATATATTTACAGAGAATACTTGTCCGAATCAACCACTTCCCTTCATATTTAAACGATTTCTATAGCCAAAAATTATGCAATATTTAACTTCATACCTGAACCAAAAGTGATGATTAAAAAAATTTTTGTTTATTGTATGTCAAAATTCCCTTTGAAAAGAAAAAAAGTTGATTAATTAATTAGTTAGTTTGGGTTAACATCTTTGCTAGAACACAATTTGAGTTAGGTGCACATAAATGAGGCGTACCTTCAGAGATATACACGCATATGTGTACCTCTGGAGTTAAGAGGTTAAATCAAAGTTGTTTTAAAATCAAAATTAATGTTTAAAAAAAGAGGGAGAAAGGAAGATATTTCTTTTTCGACACATTCTTCTCAACAAATTTTACCTCTGCTGGGTTTCTTGACAGCAGTTATGACTAGCTTGAATCCATTTCCAACTTGACTCCAACCATCTGTAATGTACTTTAAAGTCACATAATTGCTCTGGGTGAATATGGTCCCAACATCCGTTCTAGTACTACGGCAAGATAGGTCAAACTAGAAGAAAGGAAAGAGTTCAAAAATTCAAAATTTTCATATACTTTTGCTGGACACATATTCAACAAACATAATACATCAGGGGGAGTAGGCCTATACAAAGCATGGGTCATTCTCATAAAATTGGACAAAAATGAAAAAAAATGTCAACCAAAAAACTAAAAAAAAATTTAGGGACACTTCTTTATCTGCTAATGAATGAAATATAGCCAGCAATGAAGTTTTTAAAAATTAATGGTGAAACAAAGTAAATTTTACCATGTTAAGAGATAGGTAAATCCAACAAGGCCTTTTACCTGTTTCTGTACTTGATATTTATGCTCGACACTCACAAAATAAAAATTTTCGGTAATCAAAAAAAACAAACTACAAACAGTCAAAATATGTTGGTAGTTTATTTTATACTTGGACAAACACTGATACTCTGAACAATTTTTTTTGTCAATTGCATTTTTATTTGGGTTTTTTGCTCCTTTTTGTCAAGTTTATGGGGGAACAACAGATTTCTAATTTGTTTTGCTAGAGCACATGTGGAAACAGAGAAAATCTGAATTTTTTTTTTTACAATTTTTCAAATAAATATTGATCTTAATACTTTCATAGCATCAGGTTTTTTCCCGCAGGTGGGATTTAGTGGATAAATGGTTGGGATTTTCATGGTTATATTTTCCAAGTATCAACAGTTTTATTGTAATGCTATTTCTAGAGATGTCAAAAGGTTCAATTTTTGCAAGGAATAGTGTCATTCTTTTGTTACTGGTATTTAGATACTGAGCTGATGCAACAAACTAGACATTGAAAATACTTAAATAAAAAAATATGTAAAAGTTATTCACGTGTGTATATTAAATATGTGGGATATTTTTTTGTAAGTGAATATGCACTAAGAAATAGAAAATATACATATATTTTTAAAAGACATTTTTTTTTGCATGGTGATTTTTTTATGCACATTTTGACATTTTTTAGTGCATACTTTTTAGAGCATATTTTGCCATTTTTTAGTGCATATAATCCAGGTTCTACTGATAAAAAACTAAACACGTTGAAAACATCTGCTTTTCAGAATTACTTGGTGTCTCTGAACATGCTAAAATAATTTCTAATTATATATTTCTGAAAAAAAAAATTAAAAAAGTAGCCAGGCAAAGAACATTTAATAGAGATGCTTGCCTCTTTTTTCCTGAAAAATCTAACTTGTTTTCTAAAGGTGATGGCTAATTCTTCTTAACCATTCTTTTTCTAATGTAATGAATGTAAAAGAAAAAAGCTGGAGAAAGTTTTCATTTGGCTATAAACTATTGATAAAAACTATTTAAAATTATAAAAAAAGATCAAATATAAAAAAGTATACTGGTCCTAAAAATATATATTATTGAAAAAAATAATACATTTTTGTTTTAGGATACAAAGTTATCATTTTAAAATTTGGAAAATGGGCTGGGGACAGCCAGGAGAAGAGCATTTTCGTAACGAATGAAAATTTGTTCAGGCAAAGTTTAAAAATCTCTACTGGTGGAAAAATTAAAAACAGAGTGGCCACATTTCAGAAACTGGAACATAAATAAAAAGTGATGAAAAAAAAGTTCTGCGTCATATATATTTAATGTAAACTGCTGGGGGTGCAATTTAGGCCAATTCTGTAAGAACAACCCATACAGAAATACCAAAAGCTGAAGATGAATTTGTCAGTGAATTACATTACAATAGTAATTGTACATATTATTATTTTAGTGTTATTTCTCACCTCATATTTACCATAAGTACGGGATCCATCAAAGATGTACAAATGATCATTGCAGTCGAGAGCGAGGTGCTCGAACCGCAACATGAAACGCTGAAGTATGGAGTCTGTCTGAAAAGTTATGACACAATTCAAATTGTCTTCATTTTCCGACGTGATAACAGCTCCATCAACTTTCTTGTATGAGGTCTGAACATTTTCATGTATACATAGTGTTGAGGTATGATCTAAAATAAAAAATAAGCGTTTGGCAACATTATCAGGTAATTTATTTCATTCATAAAGACAGAAACTACAGGATGTTTCAACATAAGTGCCTTAGAAACCATTACTATTCATTAAGTTTAGTAATGAGATGATAAAATAACAAAAGTCACAAACTTTCAAATTTTTTTCACCTGGAATAATTCTATTTGTCAATAGAATCTATTTGCTATTCTGGAATTATTTATCTTATTAATTTGCAAGTACTTCTTTTGTTAATTCTAGAATTATGCATTTCTTTCATTAATTCTGGAATTATGCATTTCTTTCATTAATTCTGGAATTATGCATTTCTTTCATTAGTTCTGGAATTATGCATTTCTTTCATTAATTCTGGACCAATGCATTTCTTTCATTAACTCTGAACCAATGTATTTTTCAATTCTGGAATCATGTATTTCTTTTGTTAATTCTGGAATTATGTATTTCTATTGTTAATTCTGGAATTATGTATTTCTATTGTTAATTCTGGAATTATGTATTTCTATTATTAAATACAGAATTATGCATTTCTCCCATTAATTCCAGAATTATGCATTTCTTTCATTAATTCCTGTATTATTAATTTTTTTTAATTCCTGAATTATGTATTTCTTTTGTTAATTACTGAATTATCTATTTCTTTTATTAATTCTGGAATTACACGTGTCTTTTGTCCATTCCAGAATTATGCATTTCTCTCATTAATTCCAGAATTATGCATTTATCTCATTAATTTCAGAATTATGCATTTCTTTCATTAATTCCTGTATTATGAATTTTTTTCTGATTCCTGAATTATGTATTTCTTTTGTTAATTATCTATTTCTTTTATCAATTCTGGAATTACACATTTCTTTTATTAATTCTGGAATTACACATTTCTTTTATTAATTCTGGAATTACACAT
Organism: Pholcus phalangioides; assembly: GCF_987345545.1. NCBI lineage: Eukaryota > Metazoa > Arthropoda > Arachnida > Araneae > Pholcidae > Pholcus > Pholcus phalangioides. Next base: position 8,253,476 of record NW_028301606.1, read on the forward strand.
TTCTTTTGTCAATTCCAAAATTATGCATTTCTCTCATTAATTCCAGAATTATGCATTTCTTTCATTAATTCTGGAATCATGTATTTTTTCATTAATTCTGGAATCATGTATTTTTTCATTAATTCTAGAATCACGCATTTCTTTTGTTAATTCTGTAGAATCATGCATTAATTTCATTAATTCTGGAATTATGTATTTCTTTTGTTAATTCTAAAATCATGCAAACTTTTATTAGTTTAAATTGTCATCAAACTTAAATTTTAATTTTTGTGCTTTTGTTAATAGTGTTCCTTTTTTTGTATAGATTTTTTTCAGAAGTTCTGTGTGTTCTGTAATAACTTCATGCCATTTGTGTTTGTCATGGCTCGGGGGGGGGGGAGTGTGCCAAAAAATGTCTGGGTTTCAGCACAGGCAATCAAAGTCGTTAAGATGCCCCTAAAACCTGACCTCTGCCTCTCTCCCATAAGTTCAGCCCTGGAGCAAATATGAATTTTTTGGGGTCCCCTATTTATGGTGTTCTTTAAGGTGAGGGATGCCTATACCAATAATATAAAAATTAGCAAAGTTTGGAGCCCCAGGCACATGCTCTATTTGCTCATGTGATAAGCAGGCCCTGGACACAACCCATTCCAGAAACCCTGTGACTCAAGTTTGAGTCATGACCCCATGTAGGTTAAGAACCCCCCCCCCCGACTTAACCTACCACCCCTAGAGGCAGTAGCATACACAGAATTTTTTCCTCGGGAGAAGGGCTTACTTTTGTTACTGAAAAAATACACAAAAATCCCAGCTCAACCCCCCCCCCCTCCCCGCTCAAGACTTTAGAGCAGTTTTCCCAAACTGTGGTCCGCGGACCTCTTAGGGGGTCGGTGAATATTCTGCAAGTTTTCAATTATTTTTTATACATGCAAATTAGAAGAAAAAAAACAATACATTTTGGATTTTAATGGGACGGGGGAGAAGTCAAAATTGACCTTCAGACGCTACAGAAGGTCCGCGGATTATTAATCGCTACCACAGGGGGGTCCGCAATGCATTTACTTCCACTGCAAAGGGGATCCGCAATGCATTTACTTTCACTGCAAAGGGGATCCACAACATCAAAAAGATTAGGAAACACTGCTTTAGAGGAATGAAAATTAAAGAATTTGATTTTATGCAATGGGATAAAGAAGAAAACCCACTTGATAAGAAATGGAAAGAAGAGGCTATTAATTATGTATGGATATTTTTAAGTTACTCACAGTATTTATTGCTGTCGGGGAGGACTCCGTTCAAACAGAGAAGCAAGCTCAATAGAAGACACTGAAGCCAAATCCTAGACCAATGCTCGCGGTGCACGCTTGCCATAATAATAATAATAAGTGAGTGCACAAAGAACCACTTCTAAGAACATCTAGGTATTGCTGGTGCTGGTGGACACGAGATGATGCTGCTGCTGCTCTCGGGCATCTCGAGACGGATTCCATGAGGAGGCAGATAGTATCATCATCATCGCGAATGTGGATGAGGAGGAAGACGTCGTCATCACCGTTGAAAGTCCGCGTTGGGAGAAATGCATTGTAATCTACCGGAAGGAGCAGATTCGATCAATGCATTGTTCCTTCCCCTAATTAATAACAATTAAAGAAAAAATTGCGCTGTAAAAAAATGGGAGAATGTAATTAGGGGAGGTAAATGGGAATCTTGACTACTACAAAATTACACACACACACTGCACGGGAGACACAGAGAGAGTGAGTGTGTGTGAGAGAGAGAGAGAGCGTTGATCCCCATGCCGAGGACACGCCTACGAGTCAATGAAGTTGCGCAGATCTGATGTTGAGTGTGAAGGAGGATTGTTTTTTTATTTTGTTTTTTCGTCCCAGAGGCAGCGGTCAGGTCAGTAGATTGGCACGAGGAGTCTCCTCACCATGGAATGTCTAAGCTTTTTTTTTAATGTAATCAAAACTTTTTTGTTGTATGATTTTCGTAGTAGCATTTTCAACATGATACGTATACGTAACATGAAAATTCAAGCATTTTCCATCTTCACTTTGGAATGTGGAAGCCAGATGGCAGTACCTTATCGCTTCTCGGCCTTTTGGCTAAGATCAAAATGTAGATGGCAGTACCAGGGGCGGCTCAAGCTTCAGCTGCCCGATTTCCCGGTCACAAAGCCTCCAGACGGAAGTTTGATTTTCTTCTTCCGCAGCTGTCTTTCGGACTGTGTACTTAGACCGCCTGAAGCAGGCCACGAGCATGCCCCCCCCCCCCCCCAACGGACATCTTATGGAGCAGGGCGAATTACTATCTAGGGAGGTGGCATGCTCATTCCCTAATGTCAATGATGGAGCCGACTGATCTAATGTATATATGCACGTACAGCCGAACCCAGATTTAACGAATCAGACAGAAGAAACCGACCAAATTCTGTCGAAACTGTCTTATTTTCTTTTTGGCTAACCGAAAAACGCATCCTCTTCAGATGACTCGCCATTTTTGCTGATCAAGACAAAAGAGTAAACTTGAACTTTATTTTGCTTTACTGAAATCTATACATGAGCAACACAATATATGTTTCACCGTATTGGTGTACACATGCTGGGGGTATGATTCTCGCTTTATTTAATATGGACGAGGTGCATGTGTGGTTTAATAGTAGCAGAGGTACCGACATGAGGAAAACGAAAAATATGGGAATTGGAGGGGCTGGAAGTTGCTAGTCATCCCGTATATATGGGACTCAAAAAGTACGTCCGAAGAAGGCGGAAGGTGCATTGAATTGTTTTTTTCAGAAATTCTTGGGCTGTTCTCAGCCCCATTAAAAAATTTATTGGGGGGGGGGCTCAAATGGCCTCAGCCCCCTAGGTTCCGATGCCTATGAGTAGTAGAGGTATTGTTGTGTACCAGTGTTTTCCAAAGTGGCAATATCATCCTCTCGGGGAGATGGAATGGTCTGGGGGGGGGGGTAGAAGCCTTGGGTTTAGTAGACGAGGATCATGGGTTGGCACGTGAGTCGGGGGCGAAAAGAATATAAAAAATTTCAAGAAGGAGTGGGGGCTGGGACAAAAAGTATGGGAAACTGGTGTACAATACATACCGATTGGCCACTGAAACCTTTTCCTACGCTCACTCGAAATAGTTTTATTGCCTCTTTTATTCAAAAACGAACAGATTATTCTACTCCCTTTTTTCGTTTGTCTCTAAAGAAAAGCTGAAGGTCACAAATCCTAGGAAGTCAAATCTTCGGATTGCGGTTCTTTAAAACCGCAATCCGAAGATTTGAATAATAAGAAAAAAAAAATTAAGGATAGTTCGAAAATAAATCGTTATATCGAGGGTTTTTACTTGTTAAATTGGGGTTAGACATTTATTTCCCTTAGAAGTAGATAGAAAAACATCGTTAAATCGAGGAATTCATCGAATCGAAATTCGTAATATCGGGGTTCCGACTGTATGTGAATTGGTATCATATTCCCCCAGCATTCATTATCGTGCCGCCCCCCCCCCATTGCCGTCTTAACGCATGGGCTCACCCGGGTACGGCCCCCGGGTCTGTTGAGGCCCCCCTCCCCAAATCTCACAAAAATGAGATTTGGTTGAAATTTTCTCGAATTTACCTTTTAGGGCCTCAGAAACATCACTTGGCCAGGGAGCCCATGATGCTCTTAAGACGGCCTTGCCCCCCCCCCCCAGCTTGTATGTTTTATGTCCGCCTATGGGGCCGCTAGGTCGAGATCTTTGGACGGCCCCCCAATCCCGTCATTTCCCGGACCCCTTCTGCAGCATTGAATTTATAGCATGAAAATGACAATATAAATTATGGTAATTGTTCTGGGCCCCAGGGCTGGGGTGATGTCAGCCCTGCCATTGTGGGGTGCCATGACTGCACGGGTCACACAGCCCTAGAGCCAACTCTGTGTAAAAATGAATGAAAAATAATACAAACATAATACAGATGGACGATATCTCCTTCGCAGTGCAGTCCCCCCCCCCCCCCCCCCCGGAACGAAAAAATAATTAAGATGAAATGGGGAAAACGGTCAAATTATATAAAACGTTTGCGAACCCGACGCTGAAGGCAAATACCGTAATTTGGGATCCCAAATATGGGAAATTACAATTGCCACCAAAAATTTCGCCAAAAGGATGTGAAACGGCCAATTATGATTGCAATAGCAGAAAAATTGATTCATGACGGGAAATGAAGTGTTACTACAAAACGAAGTAGATTGGAATGTAATTCAGGGGAAAAAAAACTTTTTACAAATGCAAATAAGTTGAGAGGAATATTATTAATGTTTATATCGTAATTATATATTGTGTAATTTATCGTCTTCACTCCAGAGCGGTGATTCCCAACGTGGGAATCACCGCTACACCTCACAAGGGAATAATTTTTGTGGGAGTAGGGGCAATATTTGAGTTTTCCTATGAAGGCTTTGAACCTTTCAAACTCCATTTTTTTCATATATCAGTTCAAATTTTTAATTTTTTAACAATTTCTCTCTCTCTCTGTCTCTCTTTCGATATATGACTTCTTTCTTTTATTTTTCTGTTTCAGTAGAAGGGGGGGTTGGACTAAGGATTCTTAATGTTTTGCGTTCCACGAAAAATTTGTGCCAGTAGGATAAAGATGCTAGTCTTCCACTATGAAGGTCCCATGGATTCGAATCCGTGCATAGAACATTAGAAGCAAGTTCTTTGCCTACCGAGCCTGGGGCGACCACAGATATAGATGGAGCCTTCATTTCCCACCCAACTCCTCTGGTTGGAAATTGCCATATGGCGATATATGACCGGAGTTGGTGTGTGGTAAAGTAGTAGGATAAAGTCCACGGACCAATAAAATGAAGGGCACGAACTCCTTTAAAAAATAATATTCTGTGTATAACAATGAGTTGATTGTTTTGTCTCTCATCGAAAACTCACGAACCCCCTGAAGTCTCTTCGAGTATCCCTGATTGAGAAAGGAAAGGGGAAGAAAGGCGAAAAACCCTTGGTTTTAGAATTTAAGGAGGCAAAGCCAAGGAACTTATGAAGTTTTATCGTTGACGGGGGTACTTCCCCACCCCCCCAAGAAAAGTACGGGGAGACATCAGGATTTCAGAGATGCTTCGGTGTGGCATGGCCTAGAAAGGTTGGGAACCACTGCTCTAGAGATACACATATGCGTACCTTTTAAATGGTTTTAATGATTTTTATTTCAAGTTAAGACCTGACACGTATGTGTACCTAACTCAAAGGGTCCTTGTAAAGATATCGACCCAAACTAATTAATCACTTAATTAATTTTTTTTTTCTTTCAAAGAGTATTTCGACTTACAATAAACATAAACCAATCAAAAAAAAATTCTTTCAATAGTCAGTTTTTTTTTTTTCATGTGTGAAGAGAATAAATGTTGAGAAAATAATTTTAGTTGTTTGATTTTAACAAAGAGTAAAGAAACTTGAGTTGACTTTGACTTCGTTTAAATATGAAGAAAGACGGGACATTTTTCTAATAAAAGTCGGGGTGGCCAAAATTACGGAAAAATACTGGTCATATGGTCACCCAAGGAATGAATCGCATTATTTATTTTTCACCATAAATCTTTTGATTTACGGCGATTTATTTATCACCATAAATTTTTTTTTGAGTGGAATTGTGAAAAATCGTGGGCGGTGGTCCATGATGTACGATGTTTGAATAACGGGCTCGGGATTCTCTCTCCGAGCATTCTATAAAATTTGATTAGAGACCACCAATTCCAAATTCCTCCGCCAGAAGAAGAATGTATTTCGTGAAGGAAGAAGTCAGTCGAAATATTATATAGAATATTTCTTTTACTTGTACATATATCATAAATGGAAAATCGTTAACTCTCTCTTCTAAATGCGGTTCTCAATCTCGAAAACAAATGGATTCAGTTTCGAGATTCGATTTACTTTACCTCAGGCATGTGATTCCCAGTTTATACATACATACATATCTTCTCCCCAAGAAAGAATTATATCCGAGAAACAATCAAAAAATATTATGTGAAAAATGGGTAAGTATCCATAACTATAATATTTTGTTTATTTTATTAGTATTTTTTTTTTAGTATTCATATAGGAATAAACTAGGAAAAACAAAACTTTTTCGAATCAATCGTTTCCTTTTATGGAACGAGCCTCCAAGGATTTTCGAATTCAGCTTTTCGGATTTCAGTGGCAAGAATTTTCGAGGGCGGGGGGGGGGGGGGTTATTTTTTTGAGAGGTGGGTTCTTTTCCGTTTTTTACTGCAAAAAAAACCACAATAATCTCTTTTCGGGGTGGGGAAGTCTTCGTTTACTCGTTTACTTCGATGCCGGATTCACTGTACATAAAAGAAGTGGCTCTCAAAGGGATTTGAGAAAATATTAAGGGGCGTTAAGGGAGCGATGAAAGTGAAAATAGTGAAATATGGCGGGAAATGAGGAAGAATTATTGTGCCTTTACTTTATGCAGGGAAAATTTCAGACACAAATAAAATCGCTCATGCGATCATATTTCGACATGCTGCTCAACCCATAAGGGGTAGAGACTCCTTGCAGTGGAGGAGGGGCGAATGTCCAACGCCACCCTTCCGTTCATGCCAATGATACGTAGGAGAGTCACTTAAATTAAGTGATTACGTTTAAGTGAAGTAAGTTACAAAGGGTAATTATAAAAAATAACTTACTGTGATAATCATTTCAAAACTATTTTAAAAGTAAAGGATGAATTTGGCCTTTCTCATCAAATGCATCTGCCTTTCCCTACACTTATAGGTGCGCAGATAAGGACCCTTCACGAGACAATCTTTAATATCACAGTGGAACTTAGTTAATTCGAATCTCAAGGGGACAGCCAAAAAGTTCGAATTATCCAGTTCAATATAAGATGACTATAATTTCATAAAAACATCAAAAACTCTTGATATATTGAACGCTACCCATTACTATGCTAATTTTCTCTTTGTTGTCACTAGGGTTTGTATAAAACGTAAACGATCGCGAAAGCTATTTCATTCATAAATTTGCAATTTTCTTTTTGATGCTCTTAAATATTGCACAAAATCTTCAAGTTGATTTAGAGAATTAAAGGCGCGATTTTCAAGCTTTTCAACAGCCTTATTATTTCCAACATATCCTGCAAGTGTTGGAATAGGGAACTCTTATGTATTCTTAAATTAGTTTTCTACCTCTTCGTGGCTTTATTCTCTATTTTTTCACCAATGTCCACATCCGTAAGTTAACCCCTCTACGATCATGGACGCCATATTGCGTCCAATGCCAGTGGAATAAATTCAAAGAAGTTCTCTGTGTTTTCTTTCCTTTCTCTTCGCCGTCGCTAAGCTTTATATTAATGCTATATCAACTCTCTCTCTGAAGTTGCTTTTTCTTTCCCTTCTTTCTTTCTCCTAATGTAAATTATTTTTTTCCACACATATAATGTGCCTCTCTACTATATGCATGTTAGAGTGAAAGAGAACATGTAGGGTGAGGGTGAAAAAAGGCAAAAAGAATTCACTTTCTACCATATATATCTACTATACTCTTCATTTTTCTAATGTGCTGTCAGGTTAGAACGAGGTTACGAGATTTAATCGCCGATTCGTCAAATACAAATAATCCAAATTTGTATCCAAAAGCTTGTACGTGAAGTGGTTAACCACATTTTTTTTCTAGAGTTGAACAAGTGTATAAACCTCATTTGGACATGGTGAAAAATGCTATATTAATATTCCAAAATAAACAAACAATAATGCTAGAGAGGCATGAATCGTCAAGCCTTTTTACCAGAAAATTCACTAAGATTTCAGCACTCCAGCTTTTCAAAGTTCTGTCTATGAAGAAAATTACCATAGATGCACTCACATAAACGTACTTCCTAAGTAGTAGCATTTGCATCTGCGGGCATATACTGGTGCTAATGAAGTTATCCAAGATTCGGTAAAACACCAGCTGCAGCAGCTAGACAAAAGCCAGTGCGTGAAACTGGTAACGAAATCATTGTTTCTTAGAACTGAAACAAAAAAAAAGGTCAGATTTTTATGTAGTAGTTTTTGTAATGTTTAAATGTAGGCTACGTGTGTTATACATGTGTATATATTCCGGTGTGTATTTGTTCTAGAAAAAATCAGTAAACTTCACGGAATAAGGAAAAGGCTGACTAAAAGTTAGCTAGGAATTTTGAGAAAATGGAAATTTTACAAATGAAACATATCTAAATCAAACTTCGAACTATCCAAAAAACGAGGGGGAAAAAATTGAATTAAACAAGCAATTTTTCAACATTATAATGAATGGGAAACTCAAGGGGGATAATCCGAATTAATCGATTTAATTCGAATAATCCAAAAATTTGAATTAACCAAGTTTGTGAATTAGCCAATTTTGCTTGTAATTTTAACCACATGAAGGTTATAAATTTACATGAACGGAATAAAATGCGTTCCTTTTTGTTTGCGTTCATGCCTTATTGTCTCGATTAGTAATAAAATATTTGATTGAATGCCAGTCTTATGAAAGCCCAAGGCAATATTTCATAGCTTTCTATATACAGTATCAGAAACTTACATTTCAAAGTCTATGACAAAAAAAATATTTTATGAAAGAGTAATCGATATCCCAATTAATATCTTTGTAGACATTAGCTCAGAGCATGATGGGAGAAGAACCAGAAGCTGCAAGTCGGGGTCAGAAATTTCGATTTAAACCGAATTCTAAAAATATCTTGACCCCACAGACCAATCGAATCACGTGATTCTTCGTCTTTTTTTTTCCCGAACAAATGTTCTCAAAATGATCCGATTTTACGAAGCGATTTTGCTTTTCTTTCTTTTTTCTTTATTAACTAGAACATCATTGCATTTTTCTTCTTTTAAATCATTTTTATTCTTATTATTATTATTATCTTCTGAGGCCCGTAATCTATAAGTGATCTGAATTTTTTTTTATTTTCTCTCCAGTAGCTGACGCTCACGTGTGCGTCAACCTTGGCAGACTGCTGATGGAGGATAAGTAACGAGTGGACAGAGAAAACCACACTTTCAAGATACTTCTAAATTACGTAATTTTCATGGTTAATAAAAAAAAATAAGTTCACTACTATGTACGTCATAAACACATACACACCTAGAAGGAAAAGAAAATTATTTCGTCAAAGAAAATCGAAGGAAACACCGAACCCAGAAGCTTCTGTGAGTTTATAGAGGATACACGTCGCGGCACTTGAACAGCCGTAAACAGCTCGTAAGTTTCCTTTGGAAAAAAAATCTGTCTTTAATATCAAACACTAATTAACTAATACAAAACATTATAGATAATTTAGCATATTTAAAACATAGGCATTCGATTTTTTTAAATTAAAAGCTATTATTATTGGTTCTTTTTTGCTATGTTTTCCAATCATTAAAACGCCCGGTAATACATGAAGTCAATTACCGTTTTTCTAATTGCTTTTGAGGTTGATGAGTTCAAAGGCAAAATTCGAGTATCTACCGGAATGACTCGAAAATAGCTATTGCTTCAGGCTTAATTGTAGTTTATTGGAATATAATGAGTCATTTTTAATGTACCTATCATTATTCATTTATGAATACGTTCATTGATAAATTTTTCGTTATAGCGAATGACGTGAAAGCACAATTTGTCATTTGCTCATCATCATATTAATAGTAAATCTAAATTAATACGCGTTAATTTAAACTTTAAAAATACAGTAAAACCCCTCATATGTGGTCACTCCTCTTTTACTGTCAAATAATAATAACCCCCTTTTTAAAAATTTCTTCAATAACAACCCCCCCATTTACTGTAACCTCAATATTTTACGACTAATTTCCACAAAAGAAGCATTTTACTGTATATACATGTATGTAGCACAAAAAAAAGTGCAATATTCGCTGAGATATTTTAGTTTTCAAAAGTCACTGGAAATAAGGGGTAACAACAGCATATATTAAGGTACAAACCCAAATTAAAATTGGAACATTCTTCAATTTCAGTTTTACGTCCTCCTTAAGATACTGTGCATATTAAATTTAGAAAAATGTAAATTTTTGGCTAGGCTCAGGAGAAACAGAGCAACAACTTTCTGGTTGAAAGTTGTTGAAAGTTGAGAGAAGGACAACCGTGCAAAAAATTGAATTCCGTATCTCAGTACTTATACAGCTTCTAGTAAAATGGGGGAATAAGATATGTAAAATGGGCACGTTATTTGGAGACTTTTTCTAATTGAAAGTATGTTTTTATCACCAATGGATTGAAAAGGTTCAAAGATATTCAAAAGATAAAGCTTTGTATAAAGATAAGACTTTACAACCTGTACAGTATATAAAAAACATCGCCTCCGAGCCTCTGTGCTAGAGACCTTTAAGCCCCCCCCCTCCCCACTCTTGTGAGAGCCAAGGCGTCAGAAGTGTTTTAGGCCTAGGGATGCTCAACTTGATATTTATATAGAAGTTTTTGATTTCTGAATCAATTCTGAAGGTGCTCAGACCAGTGCTAAAATTTACTGTGAGTGCTCGAAAACTCACTGAATTCCCGGCTCCAACATAATTACATGTCCTCCTGAAGGATGGGGTTGACAGGGATGCTACCCAGGGTCTCGGGACGATTCTAATAAATTTTTTTTCACAATATAAATTAGTATAGATCTTGACCCATGTAAAGCTTGGCCTGGGACCCTACCAAAGATCCCAGCCTACATAATGGGGGCGGGCATGTGTACGGATTGTTTTTTTCCCCCCACAACTAGTCACAAATTGGCCTTCTCTGAAGGAAAATATTAAGATGATAACACTGAGAATTAATTGAGATCATTATAAAGAAGTAAGTTGATAATTTTTCTGCATACTATATGTACATATGTATTTGTTTTTTTGTGTTTAGGAATCAAAAGGAGCTGTCTGAACGCACATCACGGGTTGTCCGCGGATGTTATTTATTGTCACATTTCCATTAGCCTGTTTCCTTCTAATCACATTTTTTTGGAGAAAATTTCGAATCTACAATCTCATACGGGGGAAAATCAACGCAAGTCAGGAAGATTCACCTGTAGATTCTGGTAAGATTATAAAAAAACTACGTATTTTTATTGTAGTTCTACAACTACAACGTGAAGGAAAATAAATTAAGACAATGAAGCGTCCCCTTTCCCCTTGTTATTCATATTACAGGCATTTCTCACTTTAAACGATTAATTTGTTCCGCAAAATAATCGCGTAAGACGAAATCGCGCAAAATGTGTCGAATTTAACACGGGCGAAATAGGGATAGATAGGTTTTGCTCACAGAAAGATAAAATAATAAAAAGTAACTTCATTTCTGAATTAATTACCAAACTTTTAAATAAATCTCGAAATGAATGAATTCAATTAATACTTTTTATTTCTGTCTTCATTACTTCTGATTGATTCTAGTGCGTAAGAGTGTGGATGTCTTCTTTCCTAAAGAGCCTGATATGATAGACTGATAACTGTTTTCAATGAAACTTTCGAGATTCAGGTGATAAGCAGCATCATGCCCCCCCCCCCCCACATCCGAAAAATTTGGCGGGCTCCCAGACCAGACTTTTCACGGGCCCCCTCTATAGTGAATTTAAAGCGTGAAAAAAACAAAAAAATAATGAGACTTGTCCCGGGACCTGCCAGCCCCACCCTTGTGTAGACCATGAGCAGCATTTTCCCGCTCTTTATGAAAACTTCGGTACCAAGAAAAATGACAGATAATTCTGGATATCCCTCGCAAATACGAAAAATCTGGTTTCATTACGATCGTTTTCTTTGGTTGGAATTTTGATAGCATTGTCAATGTACGCAAAGGATGTTGATTAGTGAGATCTGGTGAATTGGATTTGAGCGTTTGTCCCACATTTGTCTCATCGAAATCATGAAAATTCAACATATTTTGTCATATTAATCTCCTCATATTTTAAATTTCGCTGGTCGCGATTCCTAAAATTAACCTTCAAAATCAAATCGTATTATAGCGAAATCGCGTAAAGTGAGACCGCGTAAAGCAGGGGTCTTTAACCTTTCAGAAATTGCGGGCAAATTAAGACTTTCCATGAAGCCCGCGAGCACCAAATTCATACCATGGCATTCCTCGTTATTAAACAGGGTTTCTCAGATTATTGAACACTCATTTACTCTGAAATTATTTCATTCCCTAAATTTGAATTTTTTAAATAACTTCTTTCACTGATTCCGATTTTTTTTTGTTAATTTTTCCTTTTATTAACTATGAAATTCGCCCCGATAATTTTGGAGTTATTGTTTCATTAATTTGAAATTTTAAGAATTAATTATGTCTATTATTATTTCTTTTTCACCAATATTCTTATTTTTTTTCATTTAATTATTACTTTTTAAAATTCTAATTTTACTTTCAATAATTCTGCAATTATTTCTATCGGTACGATGTTTTTCAGAATTTCTCGTAACTTCTGGACGTATGTATACCTTTTTGGATGCCGAATTTTGCTTCTCGAAATACAGCTATAAAATCATAGGTCTAAAAATGTGTTTGTCTCTTTGTCCCCCAAATTCATTGTAACGGCCCTATCAACATATCAAATGAGCAGCATTACTATTGATTCTGGAAAGTATCTCACAGTTCTAAATACAGCAGTACAAGTTTTAATGGTCAACACTCTTCAACGAGCTTTTTTTATAATTCAAACGTTTTTCCTATGTAAAATAGCTATTTCCTCAAAATGGTCTGCTGGCCACAGCGAAAAGCTCCGACGGCCACATTTGGCCCACGGGCCATTGATTGAAAAGCCCCTGGTTTAAATCAAGAGATACCTGTAACTTGTGGGGCTGTACATCATTTAGTCAGCATCCCAGTTCTATGATTTATATTATCAGTAACCTTTTTTCCGTTTCCCAGAAGTTTGTCACTAATGTTATTCATGCATAATCACATATCCACACAGGCCGTATATTGTTTCTTTATTTTCCCAATGCATGGCTAATTATGGGTTCCTTTTTCATTGTGCTCTTCTTCAATGACTTGCTCGTCATTGTATTTTACTATTTTTGGAGAGAAATTTCACTGAGAAAAAAATCGAACTGTAATGTGATGTGCCTTCGTCTCGAGGTCCCACATGAGAAGGAAAACCGAAAAGGAAAGTTTTCATTTTGGTAATGACTTCCCTGTATAGAAGTGCGCTTTACCATTACAATGTCCTCCTTCCGTAATGTATACTGTCGATTTTCTGTGAGCACGTAATTTTTTTTTCTTCTGCTAATATCAATCTGAACAATCTATGCCCTTCAAAATTCGAAATAACAAATTTCTCTTCACCTTAACTACTGAACGATCGACTCATATTTCTTTTTCTTAACTTCATAACAATGACATGTATGTGAAATAATGCATATTTACAGTAAGATTTTGTCTGCACGAGTTCAATAATTTACACTCATCTTCTTACGCAATCACACTTGGTGAATATGTATGATTAGTGTGTGTGTGTGTGTACATTCGTCTCAGACTATTGTGATTTCGATGGAAGACAATTCGTCAAGAAATAATAATACCCCTCCCCCAGCTGACAGCGCCAGCTTCAATAAGCAATACGTGATAGCCAACCATGTTGTATCTGTAATGAGCTAGCAGGAATTTGGTTGCTGTCATGATTCGCAGTAGTTAGTTTATTGAGCACCACCTGGCAAATCATTTTCTCCGGGTGAAAAAGAACAGAGTTAACTACATGTGTAGGAAAGGAAATCTTGGCCAAGCTCTTCCCCGCATATCTGAATTACTAACCAATTACCATAGACTAATGAAGGTTCAGTTTATGCCAATATATCTCTCCCTTTCTTGCCGATCCGCGAAAAAATTTTATGCATCAAAATACTGGATACTATGTTTTTATGTTTGCCGCAAAATCATTTGTGTAAGCACCACGCAGCAAACAGGAAAAAATAGTTATCGGTATTTTAACGCATAAAATTTACACCGGTGTGCAGCATAAAAAATGAGCAAGATATATTACCCTACCACATATACTGTTGATTTTTATGCTGCACACCGGATTAAAACCAATAACCAATTGTACTTCAGGAATTATTACAGATAAACTTTTGTTTATTTGGGGGGGGGGCAGCAAGGGCCCCAGCTCAACAGTGTTTCTCGCATGTATAATAATGGAGTAGGCCCAAAATATATGAAAAATAAAAAGTCAGAGAGTTAGGATGCCCCCCCCCCCTATTATTTATTTTATTCGAAAATTATTTCTCCCGTTTATGCCGGTCTGCTAAATTGTTCACTAGATTTCACCGTTCCACAAGTATAAAAGGTTGAAGAACACTGTTCTAAGCAATCTTAAAACTGTGTTTCTCAAATTTTTTTCACCACCATGAACATCGTATAAAGATACGTGTATTTCCTTTTAATAATTACATTTTTTTACACGATGACTTATTTTTTCAATTTTGATCACCTGGGGACCCATAAGCCCACTCCGCCGTATGCCCGTGGTTCCTTGGGTCATAATGTTCGACAAAGATGTCCTCATATAAGAAAATGATAAAAAAAAATTATAAACTAACTAAAAAAAATCTCTGAAAAATATTCCTTCTTCTGTAATTTACATAAATGTTCCTCTCTAATCCAATTAAACTACCCATCTTTCGATAAGAACAATTTCGGTACATTTTTCTTTTGACTCTCTATGGTCTCATGTATATTTGAATATACTTGGTAAATACACGGTCAAAAAAAACCATTATACCAATTTCTTTTCCAAATTTTTTGGTATTTTAGAAAATACATCTTTCATTGTCATTCCAGTTCAAAATACGGCTCTCTTTATACAAGCACAATACTTTTCTATCTAGAAAGAGTTGATTCCTTGTCGATGTCATTTTTTAAGATCAGCTGAAATCTTACGTGTTCAGAGATTTATAAAATCGCAACAAATTGAAGAAATCAATAAAATTCACGGTAAAAACTATTCAACTTCGCTAAGTAATATTTTATATGTTTATAGATAACATTAAAATCAAGGCAAACTATATATTTTTTCCGCAGTTAACAAATTTCAGCTAATTAAAAAATCCTCTCCATTTAATTAAATTGCTGTGCTGATGTATTGTTTCAATTAAAAATGTGATAACAGCACCAGTTCACATCGGTTCTTATAACAATAATTTTTTTTCAATATATTTTTTACGGACTGAATCATGGAGGATTGAAAATAAATATTCCACAAAAGATTATCGTATAAGGAATGAAAATCTGGAAGAATTTCCTTCTACGAAGTCATAAATTATTTTTCGATCGATAATAAATTTTTTCATGTATATATGCCGTTTTATCAAATCGAATAGACGAAAATATGCTACAGTCAGACATAATTTATGGATAGTATAATATGTGTATACGTATATGTATTGAGAGAGTAATGGGGGGAGAAGTGAAATACGAAATACACCCTTTCATTCAGAATAAGTTTACCAGAAATTTATATTAATTCAAATTCTTGTTCGAAGGAAATATTTTTCTATACGCAAAACTGTCAAAATCGATCAATATAATCGAATGGATTTTCTTTGAAATGTTAAAATAAATTTATGTGTATAGATAAATCTGGATAGTAACGAGGAATTATTTTTCTTGTGATAAATGCCTTATGTAATGCGTCCTAATTTGAGATGTCGGAAATTGGCCAAAAACAATTGGAGGCGGAGGGGGGGGGGGTCTAAGCGGCTTATAGTGCAGGTAGGCCGGTAGGGTGGCAGATATGAGGAATGAGTAGTCAAGAACACTAGAGTAATCTTGGGAGAAGGGTGGCAAGACCATAAATCCACCCCTGCATACAGAGTGAGGGACAGGTCAATGAGCGACCGAAAGAATGACCTATAGAGTTTGTAATCATGTGAGCGAACGCAAGCGTGACCTAGAGAGTGTGCAAGCATGTGAGTGATCGCCAGAGTGACATAGAGAGTGTGCAAGCATGTGAGCGACCATCAGAGTGACATAAAGAGTGTGCAAGCATTTGAGAGACCAAAGCAGTGTATAAGCACGTGAGTGACAAGCAATATGCAATCACGTGAGTGACAAACAATATGCAATCATGTGAGTGACAAACAATATGCAATCATGTGAGTGACAAACAATATGTAATCATGTGAGTGACAAACAATATGTAATCATGTGAGTGACAAACAATATGTAATCGTGTGAGTGACGAGGAACGAACTGATCAAAACAGCGTAAAGCATGTCAGTGACTAAAACTATGACCTAAAAAATATTAATTGAATAATTTAATGCAGATTAATTTTGCCTTTTTGAAATCTGGTGGAGTATACTTTTATATTCAAGGCGTATCAGATCCAAAAGTGCATCTTTATCAACAATCAAGGCTTGATATTCATTGCAGGCCAGAAGATATTCAAATTCATAGGACGATTTTTCATGTGATGAATGAAAAGATTAAAAGTTTGTAATAAAAAGATAAAAAGACGAGCATCCTCACAACTTGCGCATGCGAATCAGAGGACGCGAATCAACCGATATTTTTTTGTTTTTGGTGTAACATTAAGTGTTAATTAATTTCACGAAAGACATGATCAGAGGTAAATTTATCTTTTTGCCACCCTTCTCCCCCTTTACTCTAATTTTCTTGACCAGTCATTCTTCACATTTGCCTCTCCTCTGAACTTGGCGTCCTGAGTTGTAGCCAACACCTATTGCTGGCGTTGTTATAGCCCTCTGGGTTACTCATTTGGTCACTCGCATGCTTCACTCTTTTGCTCGCTCACTAACTACGTGCTCTCTAGACTACTCTTTCGGTCATGCACATGATTGCACACTCTCTATCTAGAGCAGGGTTCTCAAACTGTTCACCGAAAAACTTTGTCAGAGGCGCCTCGGAGCGGCGGCTTCAACAAGGGTTCCTCAAAGCAATTCTCTGTTAGATTGCTTTGCGGGAGCCCCCGGTGAGCGTCGATTAAGAAAAAGGAGCCACAGGTGAAAAAAAAGTTTGAGAACCCCTGCTCTAGGTACATCTTGTGGTTGTTCGTTGATCTGATCCCTCTTCTGGTCACTCGCATGCTTATGCTAAAGTACGTTTTTAGTTGTTCATGGACCTGGTTCATCTTTTGGTCACTCACCGACCTGGTCCCCTCTATTTCTATCTCCAGACCACTCTTTTGGTCATGCACTTGCTCACCCACTCTCTAGTAACTCTGGTCGTGCACATACACTCTCTAGTCAATGTTTTGATCATTCGCATGCTTGCACACTATCTAGAGCAGCGGTTCTCAACCGGTGCTCCGCGGAGCCCTTGGGGCTCCTTGTACACTCTCCAGGGGCTCAGCGGTCGCTCGATGAAAATAAAAAAAGCAGTAAAATTTTAAAAAAATAATTATAAATATTTTTAAATAGTAAAAATGAATCAGTAACTTTGATGAACAATTAAAAAATTTGCCTACGGGGCTCCGCCATGGAATTTTTTTTACTATAAAAAGGGCTCCGCGAGTCAAAAAAGGTTGAGAACCGCTGATCTAGAGCATGCTTTTGGTTGCTCATTGACCTAGTCCATCTTTTGGCAGAGTCGAATTTAGTACAATTTTGCCCAAGGCCGGGCTAAGTCATTTGAAGGCCCTAAGCATTTAAGTAGATTTGGTGCCCTCCTCCCCCATTTTCATGCCACCGGCTGCATGTTCAGCAATTTTTTCGTTTAAAGGCTAATAATTTTTATTTTCAGGCTTTCCTCACGTTCAGTTTTTTTTTTTTTGTTTTTGGCAAGAATTGTGAATAGTGATATTGCTAATTTTCTCCAGGGTGCCCATATGCGACATATTTCCCATTTATCTATCAATTGGAAGAAAAAAAACAAAAAACGTAAGAAACGTTAAAAATAATTTTTTTCTTTTCAAAAGTAGGCACATATGATGTGAATATTTCTAACCACACGTTTTTTTTTAAATTCTCCCCCCCCCCCCTTTCCGCTTTTTCTAGTTTTGCGAAATCTTTGACGACATCTTCAAAACCAAAATGCTACGTAACACATCTGCTTCTAGTTTTAGTAGAGATGAAGCATCATATTGTTCTGAAAATTTTTGTTTTAATGCTTGACTAATTCTGGCATCAAAATTATAAAGGTACATTTCTGTAGCTTTTCCATTAAAATTTTGCTTAATTCAATATTTTTCTTAATTAAGAATTCTAATAAATTTTACATCTTATTTGCTAGAATTGAGCAAGGCGAAGAAAGGCAAATCAATGTTACTATCACTATTTTTGAATTTGCCAAAATGTACGTTTTGGAATTTCAAAAAGACAGACCTTTGATTTCTACCTTTAGTTCTAGTCTTTTAAAAACATATATTTAAAATATAATATAAAAGATATTTTCTCCCATTGACCGCTTTTTTAGAATTCCCGAACCGGATTCAAGAGGAACCACTGAA
Organism: Pholcus phalangioides; assembly: GCF_987345545.1. Lineage (NCBI taxonomy): Eukaryota > Metazoa > Arthropoda > Arachnida > Araneae > Pholcidae > Pholcus > Pholcus phalangioides. The sequence continues at coordinate 8,271,876 of NW_028301606.1, forward strand.
CCTTAGCATGCTCACAATATTATCTACAAGCACGGTACCTTATTTTTGGTTAATCACCATCATCAGGTACCTTTTCTTTCTGATATATTTTCCGAGTTCGTCTGCAATCTCGATTTTCTAGCCTTTCTTTACCTTCTACGGTGGGTCAAACTACACAGTAGTGCCGTCTTTACGCATGGGCCCACCCGGGCATGGCCCGGGGGAAGGGGGGCCGAGTGCGAAGGGGGGGGGGCTTCATGATGATGAGATCTCGTTAAAATTTTTGCTACTTTGCATGGAAATTCGTACGGCAATCATTTATAGTCAGGTGAGGGGGGGGGGGGGGCTCAGAGAAACCTATTTGCCCGGGGCCCACGATGCTCTTAAGACGGCAGTGCTACACAGTTGATCCATTTACGATCCATATTTGAGTATACTCACACAGATCTGCACGTTCTACGTTCATGTTCTTAGTCTATAATTTGGCTTGCTCGGTGCCTTCTCGACGCATGGGCCCACCCGACCAGGCTCGTGGAAGTGCCAAGAGGACTTCGTGGCAATTACATCTGGTTACAATTTTCGAGAGTAAGTATGCAAATGGAAGGCAGGTATTTTTAGTTAGATGGGAGGGGGGGGGGGGGGCCCTCAGAAAACTCGCTTTGTCCTGGGGCCCATCAAAAGCCTACCAGGATCAACCTTTTGAGGGACACACGGAATATTTCTAGAGAAATTTTGAGTAAATAACCTTCAAATAGGCGTTTTGAATTAACAGATATTGATTTCATAACATATAAAAGTACAGTATTTCCCTTCAATATTCTAATTCTTTTTACAAAAATATTTTTAATTTTTTAATTGTCATTTGGAGGGTACGGGACCTCCATCTGCGAGCCGATGCTATTGTTAAAAATACCCTGACCTTACTTTATACAAATTTTGTGACATCTCATTCCAAAACCTCAGCATTAACGTGAGGTCTAGTTTGCAATATTATTAATTTCTCTAGATTTGAAATTTAAATATTGTTGCTGTGGAAATAGCATATGCTTCTCATCTTGCGTCAAAGAGGAATTTCAAAATGCTTTCATTTCCAATACGATTTTTGAGGATTTTCTACCGAATGGTTGATACTGTGAAAAAAAAAAAATTGTGCATTGATAAAAATATATAATTTATGAACTTTTTGTGGTACCCCTTTTCTCTTGATGCCCTAAGCACATGCTTATTTTGCTTAATGGTTAATCCTGCCCTGATTTTGCCGCTTGTGGCAAATATATAAATAAATTAAATTATAATAATAATTAATAATATAAATCTTACCTCCGCTCCCCTCCCCTTCTACTCTGATTTTCTTGACCGCTCATTCCTCGGAGTTGCCGCATCTCCAAACTTACCGCCTTGTGCAAGTAGCCAATATAGCCAGCTCGTATAGTAGAAAAATACAGCCCACTTGTATTATTGGAAAAGATTTTGTTAAAAATTCTGATTTAAATGCATTTGTGTGTATGGTGTGCATTATACCGACGTAAATTAAAGACAATTTAGACACTCGATGAGGCTTGAAATATTCAAAAGAGAGGGGAAAAAACAGTTCATAGATTGTGCAAATGAAAATAAATAAACAAGAGCTCTTAATTAATATTCTCTACGTGCCATGCTACCTGTTTGTGTTGCTAGAAGAAAAAAAAATTAAAAACGCAATATCGTATTTTTACGTTTTTCTCCCTCTCCGTAACGATACCATCAAACCTTGAAAAGAGGACTTTCTTGTACTGTGCGCGTGAGATTTCGCAATCCAAGTCAAGTGTCCAACGGTGGATATTAACAATGGTATAACACTGGAAGCAAAGTTTTCGATATGGTTATTAACCAAGGTGATGAATGAATGACCTTTTTATCCCTCCCTCTTCTCATTGGTGAAAAGTAAAATCGAACTTTGGAAGACGCAGAGTTTAGAGCAATGGGGGAGTTACGAAACATCCTCACGATGGTTAAAGGAAACGATGATTTCTCTCTCTTTAAGATGAGGAAAAAAATTTTTTGAAGGAAAAATGATGGCGGAAACTATAATAACTGTCGCCATACACTACGCTAGGAACTCCAATCGCTCAGACTAAAAGGCAATTTGAGTTCTTGACTAATACGATCTCTACAGCGATTTTGATGTCTTTCTCTTGTTTCCTTTGTCCGTCCCGAAATTACTTTTTCTTCGGAACGGACATCGCCATTTATTTTCTTCCAGTCTTGAGAGCAAAAAACAAATGTATTTCAGCATTGTGAGATGGTCAAGGAAAAAAAACTATTCTTTCAGTGGTGGGGGACATTTTAAGAGTGTTGGTGAACGATCTTGACTTCTCATGCTTTCGCATGGAAAAAATCTCCTTCCCTTAATTAAGGAACATTTAAAAAAATTTTATTCACTTTAGAGACTCGATTTTTTTTTCTCAAATAATATGGATATCTTTACACAATTTAAAGAGGGAATTTAGGATTTTACTTATTAGTTGTTGTTTCTTTCACGAATTTCAAAAGAGCATTTTAATGGGAGGGCATGATTATATCACATTAGTATATATAATGCCTGCCCGCGGCTTATATGAAAATACGTTAAAAATACTTCTAGTGCAGGTGGAACCAAAACTCAAACATAGTTAGGCACAGAAAATTTTATAATATTTGAAAATTAAAAAATTTTTAAATGTGTTTTAATAAGCACAAAACTCCCTTAAATGCTGAATCTTTAACCCTTTAGGCAGGTTTTAAAATTTCCCTGATCAGTATTATAACTGCCCTTGCGGCGATCACTGAACCCTGCGCAAAATGTCAGACGTTTTTCAAAAAGAATGTTTTTTTCCGATCTTGTGCAGCTGAAGTGCTTTCCACCCATCACCGAGAATAATTAAAAAAAAACAAGGAAGTAAAATACAGCATCTTTTTATATCACTTATACTTTACGCATATTCCTATGCTATCCCGAACGAAGATTAAAAAAACCACCGTCTCTCTCCTTTTGCTATCAAACTTCGAATAAAAGCTGACTCTGCCCACTGATAGTTGATCTGACAGGTTGCGTGGGGGGATGGAAGACACGTTTGCGAAAAAAACGCCTGCTTCACAGATCATCTGTTCTCGTCATAGCCGAAATAAGAGCGTTTTCGGGAGGCGAGATATCTCGTAATTGCCGAAATACAAGGAATCAAGTTAAGCGAGGTATCTCGTTCATTAAAATGAAAGATTATTTTTTTAGCTGTAAAAATTTTTGTTTTGATACTTTTGCGTATGATATTTCAAGATTGTATTTTTTTCCCATTGGGGGAGCAGAAAAGAAGTACAGTGAAACTCTCCTCTGAGATGCGGTCACCCCCTTCTTTACGGCCAAATAATGATTTCCCCTTTTATAATAAAAGTATGCATTTCAAACCCCTGATTAACGCGAACGAATTTAACTAACCCTCTTCCACGAACGAATTTTATCGTCCCATCGCTGTCCGCAAAAGATTGGTTTTACTGTATTATTGGTAAATTTGCTTTGAGGTGTAGGACAGGGACTCTTAACCTGGTATCCTGATATACCGGGTGATTATAAAAAAACTATCCCGACATATGGGCCCCTAACTATCATACCATTCACAGAAACTGAATGAAATTTTGGCATAAGGTATTTTGTGGTATGCGCTCAAGAATGATATGGGAAACAACAGTGTCACTCTAACAGTTACGGTTACAGTGAGAAAATTTCGAAAATATCAAATGGCAACACCAAGTTTTTTGTATTGGAATGTGATCTCCATTGTGAAAAACCCTAAATAGCGTTCGAACGGCAACTGAAGCATGAAAACCACCGGCGGTAGATAGGCTAAAAGTGAGGACAACCAATAAGGACAGAGAAGCAGCAGAAAATAAAGCATTTTATTGTGTTTCACAAATTTTCCACATGACCTTGTGGAGGACTAATCAGGCTGCGATCTCAGCCGAAGAAATGGTATGACGAATGAAACGAACATTAATGCTCTGGTGCACGGCAAAGTCCTTTTTACTTTTTCCTTGCCTAGCTCTGGGGATTTTCGTGCTACAGGTGCCATTCCAACGCTATTTAGTGTTTTTCAGTATGGAGATCGCATTCCAATACAAAAAACTTGGTGTTGCCATTTGATATTTTCGAAATTTTCTCACTGTAACCGTAACTGTTAGAGTGACACTGTTGTTTCCCATATCATTCTTGAGCGCATACCTCAAAATACCTTATACCAAAATTTCATTCAGTTTCTGTGAATGGTGTGATAGTTAGTGGCCCATATGTCGGGATAGTTTTTTTATAATCACCCCGTATTATACGGGCCCTTTTGCCAATGGCATGAAGTCCAGCAAAAATGAAGACTCCTTAACAAAATAATATTCAGTTCATAGGAATGTGAAAATGTCTCAAAATTCTATGTTTTGAGATATTTTCATTTTAAATATTCACTTTGCATGGAACAAAATGGGAATCAACTCAGATTTAATTAGAATAGGGAGCATAAAAATAGAGTTGGGAATTTTTGCTGTTTTGCAACATGTAGAGGCATTTCTTACTGTTCTCATAGCATGCACAACTTAAAAATACAATTTTTTTTAGTTGCGTTTTTGAACTGGGCCGTCGATACAGTTTTCTGTGTATATTCTTCATCTTCCAAAAATTTTAAAACAAATTAAGCTCCGCGTTAGCCAAGAAATGCGACGGATCGTATTTCTTGGCCGGACACAGTCGGGACAAACAAATTCGTCCGTAAAAGAGGGTTAATCAGGGGTTTGAAATGCATACTTTTATTACACAAGGGGAAATTATTATTTGGCCGGAAAAGAAGGGGGGGGGGGAGTCCCCGTTAATAGGTGTTTTACTGTATTAAGGCACTGAGATAGGACTATTTTAACAGCTACGTGGACCTCCAGATCAAGAAATGTACTGTAACAAAGCCTCCTAGATGTAGTATCTAGGCGGCTTTGACTGTACCACCCCCCCCCCCCCAATTTAAGTCTGACTCAATTTATGTTGATTGCTATTCAGAGAGCTTTCATGTACCAAGAGGCCCCGTGCTTAGGTGAGCCCACGCGTTAAGGCCATGTACTGTAGTCATCCTCATCTTACCCCTCTAAAGTCTATATCCCCAACTGCGTATGCATTACCTTCTCAGTCCTCGAGGAAAGTTTGAAGTTGACGTTGTTTACGTTCATTTTCAGCTGTGAAACCATCTAAAATTAGTTTCTGTTGATATAGATGATTATGAATAAATTGCTACCAAATGTTTGCGAGATCTGGAACTAATTTTGACCTAAAAATCTATCTCCTTATTGAATCCCGTTCTTCTAAACTAGAGGTTCCTAATCAGGGATCCCAAAGGAGTCCTTGGAGAGATTTCAGAGGGTTCGTGAACTTGGATAAGAACAGTGGCGTCAAAGTTGGGGGGTGCAGTGGGTGCTCGAGCACTCCACAATATTTTGTAGCATGGATTCAATCATCCCCAGAACTTATCAGGGGTGGATCAAGTAGTGGGGGGGGGGGGCCTGATTGGAGCTCCTAAGAGCCGAATAATATGGGAAAATTTACGTCTAGTAAAATACGGGACGATCCAACGAGCCTAAACAATAAGTGACCTCGCCCGACACATCACCCTGGATCCGTGCCTGAAATTAATTTAGGAATCAGAATTTTTCTTCCATGATGCTTTAGACGAGCATCCACAGGTCTAAAACAGTTCCGACGCCCCTGGATGAGGAAACAATTAACTCTCATTGGTTTTGACATTACTATAATAAAGCATTATATTACAGGGTGGGCAAAAAGTCCGTAGAAACTTTAAAAATTCATAAAAACCGGAAAAATAACCGAAATAAAAAACGGTTTGCAGGGTTAGCATCGCTAGGTCACGAAATTGTTTTTAAAGACAGGAAAGAAAAATAACTCAAAAACAGCCGATAAGTGGTGCTGACGTACAGAATGCCTCTAAATCGTTTATTACAGCAGTATGTGCAAAAGTGTGCAGCAAAAAGTGCTGTCGATTTTTTTGCGAAATAAATTTACTACAGTAGAACCTCTCGATAACGGACACCCATGTAACCAAAAATTTTGACCGCTAACGGGAAGTGTCGGCTAGTGGGGAGGTTGAATTTACAGTCCAATTTTGTTTATACGACTTTCACATTTATACGACGTTTAGCTTCGGTCGCAATTGGTTCCTATACATTTCAATGTTAAAATATATATATTACTGTGAGAGAGTGTGTGTAAAAGTCATACATCGGTGGTTATGCATAGTCATCAATCGTCTCGATATATATATTTAATGGAAGTGTGATTAAACTTCACTACATTTATCGCTTTTACCGGAGATTAAGCATAATTCCCAAATAAAGTTGACAAGTCCGATAAATATGGAAAAATTTATAACCTTCCTTCTTTTCATTAATTATTTGATATATTTATTACATGATACGAAGCTACACGTATTTTGCAATAAAAATTAAATTAAAATAGGTGCGAAGAAGATAAAAACATTCCTAACAACATAATCAGTCTTGTAATGTCGGTTTTCTTCACACGTATCAACCAATAAAACCATCATTAATTACCATTCGAATTCACTAGCCCTGACAATTGTTATGCTCAGTTAATTAAGTAATTAATTAATTAATGGTTTTTCATATACGCCATATGGCGAATTAGGATTGAATTAGGATCAAACATAATATTAGTTGAATATGATAAATTCTCGGTTTATGATTAAAAATTATAGTTTGGAAAAAATTTGAGTTGCTTGATTTCACTGCCCACTATCGAGGGTATCCGCTAACGGGGAGTGTCCGTTACGGGGGTCCCTCTGTCTAAAATCAGCATTTACAAATCCTGTCATAGAGGACCTTTCCAAGTGCCGGAAATAATCCTTTAAAAATGAACCCGAATATAATAATCGAAATTAGGATTCCAAGCAACATTTTTAGGATGTCATGAAATTTTCTCGAAATCGGAAAAACGCTGTTATTATCACTGTTTATCATTATTATTGACTTTGATCATGTGACTACTTAATGACCCTGCAATGACCCAAGTATGACCCTACCAAAAGTCATCACAATTCATGACCCCCCCCCCCCCCGTTTGTTTAATATACAGTATCTCGATTATTCTGACAGTAGGACAAGGTGAAAATGAAAAAACGGAGCAAAAACAACTTCCCCTTAAGGGCAGAATGGAGGAAAAACCTTATTTCTCTCAAGAAATGTGTCTTCTTCTTTCTTTCTTTTTCTCTGATTCATAAGCATGGTTCCCCCCCCCCCCCTCCAGGGAAGTTGAAGTGAAAATAGCAATAATAAATTTTTCATTAACAAAGTTACTCTGGAAGCTCCCTCCAGCGAATAAGGTCGTTTGAGATTTGTGGTCAGTGATGGTGATTCGTGTGAAATTTCCCCCACATCCTTGAGTAGCTGGAATCTTCAGCGGCCCCAAACCAGACTTTTCACGGGCCCTTCTAAAGTGAATTTATAGCTGGAAAAACAAAAAATTATAGTAATTGTCCCGAGCCCTTTCAGTCCCACACTTGTTGGGGGCCCCGTGGCGGAGATAGTGAGGGGAAATTTCACACAATCAGTTCATGGGGGCAGTGTACCGCATCTTTTCGTGAAATATATTTTAATCCTCTGCGATTAACACGATTTTCTTCCTTGTCCGGCATTGGCTATTTTTTAGTGATTTCAGATAAGATTATCGTAAACTTTTTTTACATTTGGCAACGTTTTTGGTGACAATTGGAGATTTCCCTTATTTTTCTCCGGGGAATGTAGTCAGCCGAGACAAGACTAAATATTATCTATAGGATAGGGGTTCTTAATCGTTTGTGTTCCATGGCCTCCTTGTGCCAGTAAATTGAAGGCCACGACACAGACCTTCCTCCTGCCAAATAATATTCAGTTTATAAGAATAGAAAGACAATTGTTTTCTCATCCAAACTCATGGGACCACCCTATCCTCCTCCTAATCTTTCTTACTTTCAAACCGAGCATAGATCCAGTCCTTGTCGCCATGGGCAATTTACTACCGATTGAGTTGTGCTGGAAGTGTGTGTGTGGGTACCTAAGGGCGTATGAGTGCGTATGTAGTGTTGTGTGTGAATTTTTAGTGCTGCCATCCGTAGTTCGAATTGTGAGAGAAGTGTAATGATTGAATATTTTTACTGTTGTTGGTCTGTTGCTCTCTGTGGCGTGACATTTTAACGAGGAGATCGGCTTGCATTCCTGCTTCGATGCTGGGAACCACGCAAAACCAACTTCAGACGACCACTACTGTGGCACCGGTGTGATTCCTGTGTGTCCTCACGATGCGAGTACGTCTCTATGACCACAACAGCACCCCTTCCAATCTGTCCGCGGGCGGCTCAACATAAAATCTCGACCCACGCAGGACCTATATTTTCGGCACCCTGGTTCTCCCTCCAAATTTACCCTCATCCCAACAAGTGCTAACAAAAAAAAATTTTTTTCATCCTTTCACATATGATTTGCATCCTCCTTCTCCCTTGTGTGGACAGAAATTATTTTCTCCTAATTTTCTTTGGTCAATAAAAATTTTTTTCACCCGTCCACCTCGGATTTGACGTCCCTCCCAAAACGGACAGAAATAATTTTTGCCAATTTTTTTTTTGGTCAATAAAAATTTTTTTCATCCGTTCACCTCGAATTTGAGGTCCCTCCCAAAGCGGACAGAAATAATTTTTGCCAATTTTTTTTTTGGTCAATAAAAATTTTTTTCATCCGTTCACCTCGAATTTGAGGTCCCTCCCAAAGCGGACAGAAATAATTTTTGCCAATTTTTTTTTTGGTCAATAAAAATTTTTTTCATCCGTTCACCTCGAATTTGAGGTCCCTCCCAAAGCGGACAGAAATAATTTTTGCCAATTTTTTTTTTGGTCAATAAAAATTTTTTTCATCCGTTCACCTCGAATTTGAGGTCCCTCCCAAAGCGGACAGAAATAATTTTTGCCAATTTTTTTTTTGGTCAATAAAAATTTTTTTTCCCCCGTCCACCTCGGATTTGACACCCCTCCCAGAGCAGACAGAAATAATTTTTGACAATTTTTTTTTTGGTCAATAAAAAATATTTTCACCCGTTCACCTCAAATTTGACGTCCCTCCCAAAGCGGACAGAAATAATTTTTGCCAATTTTTTTTTTTGGTCAGTAAAATTTTTTTTCACCCGTCCACCTTGGATTTGATACCCCTCCCAGAGCAGACAGAAATAATTTTTGCCAATTTTTTTATGGTCAATAAAAATATTTTCACCCGTTCACCCGTCCCTCCCAAAGCGGACAGAAATAATTTTTGACAATTTCTTTGGTTAATTAAAATTTTTTCACACGTTCACTTCGGATTTGACGTCCCTCCCAAAGCGGACAGAAATAATTTTTGCCAATTTTTTTTTTGGTCAATAAAAAATATTTTCACCCGTTCACCTCGGATTTGACACCATTTCCAAAGCAGACAGAAATAATTTTTGACAATTTTTTTATGGTCAATAAAAATATTTTCACCCGTTCACCTCAAATTTGACGTCCCTCCCAAAGCGGACAGAAATAATTTTTGACAATTTCTTTGATCAATTAAAGTTTTTTCACCCGTTCACCTCGAATTTGATGTCCCTCCCAAAGCAGACAGAAATAATTTTTGCCAATTTTTTTTTTTTTTTTGGTGAATAAAAATTTTTTCCATTTTAAAAAAAAAAACTTTTTCCGTGAAACAACCTGATTTGCAGTATATATATATAGCCCTTTAATCTCTCCCCCCCCCCCCCAATGTTTTTGGCGAAAATTAACTATCTAATTTTGGGGACGTTCAAGTATTACGTCATCATTGATGGGGGGGGGGAGGTGGTTTCCGATTTTCTGACTTTTGATGACAAGGGGGGAGGGATGTTTGGATAATGCTTACGTCATCAACCACCTCTTATGAAAATATGAGTTAGGATTCAGAGGGGCAGAGCTGATGACGAAATTTTGCTGACAAGGGGGGCGGGGTCAAAAATGGGTAAAAATTTGCTTTTTTACGTAGTACTTGAACGGCCCTTTAGCATTCTGTGGTTTCCCGTATTTTTCCCCCTTTAATGAAATATGGTCAGCTTTACTTGTTAGGGAAAAAAACCTACCTCAAAAGGGAAAATTTCGAGGGGGGAATTTTTTCTCGACGAGGTTACCATCACATTGCTAGCGGCTGATTTTAAAGCCCAAGTTTTAAATGGTCACTTTAACAAGCCCTTGTGAAGTGGTCCGATGTTGATCGGATGATGTTTTGAAAAAGTGATCTATCTCTTCGTAATAATTATCACTTGTGCGTGTTCATTAGCTCGTCGTTGTGAAAATGTAAACTGTGAAATTTCCACAATTTGAATGAGACCCGTCATCAATGTAATTTATATGGTAAGTTTCCATTCATTTAATAACGCTGGGTCATCATAGACGTTGTCAACTTTGAATACGCGCGTATCTCAAATCGATGTTGTTTTTTTTTATTTGTTGATGCCCCCCATGAATTACGTTGATATCCATTTTTGACTCAGAGTTGTCGCTCTGTTGTTGAAAATACGCCATGAGGAAAACAAAAAATTAGGGACATTAAGAGGAAATCTCAATCACTTCCTCAATGCGATGAGCGCATTTGGTGCGTATAATATAAATACAAAGGCTACGATTGCCCAACAAGGTGGCTGAAAAGAGATGCCCGTAAAAAATATGGATGGCAAACATAACCAAATAAATACATATACGTATCACAAAAGAAAAACTAATAATTAATATTATATACGCTTGTGTGTTGTGTATTTACAGGGACAACTGGAATGCACAACACTGAAGTGTGTAAGTGTTTGTGTACCTAACAGTCAGAGTGCGTATCTAGTATTGTTTGATTTTTTTTCAGTGCTGCCATCTATATTTCAGAAGTGGAATGAGTGAAGTGTAATGATTGAATATTTTGTACCGTTTGTAGGCCAGTTGCTCTCTGTGGGGAGACTTTTTTTTGGGGAGATCGGCTCGCATTCGCGCCTTGAAGTTTGGAACCACAGAAAACCAACTTCAGCTGGCCACCAGTGGGGTTTGGACACAGGACCTTGCGATGCGTATATACGTATCACAAAGGAAAAAACTATTAATTCTTTTTTTTTTTAAACCAGGTGCAACTCAAGTCTATCGCCAGGGGCAATTTACTACCTAGTGAGTTGTACCAGAAGTGGGAGTGTGTGTGGATACCTAACAGTTTGAGTGCCTTTGTATTTAGTGTTGTCTGATTTTTCAGTGCCGCCATCTATACATCTATATTTCAGAAATGAAATGAGTGAAATGTAATGATTGAATATTGGTATATACACTGTCCATAAAAAAGATTATGGTTGCCTCATCTAAATATGGATAGCTATCGATTTATCCCACTATGTTCCTTGTACTTTTTAAACGTGCCAAAATTGTGTTAGAATTCATGACCCTGGAGGTAAGCTATTCCATTTATTAGAGAAAAACTCCCTTTAATATCACAACCTGGAATTGTCCCTTACTAAACGATATTGGTGTCTCCCGTTTCAAAGCAGTTGATTGACAGTGTATGGACTCATGGTCCATCCTATCTATCCCCTTGGAATTTTTAAACGCTTCAATCATGTTCCCCAACACCATTTTCGTGAATATGTTTACATTCGAAGAACACAGAAATCTTTCTTCATAACTCAAGCCCTGTCTGCCAACAACGACAGGCGTAGCTCTTTTCTGCACCCCTTCAACCAAGTCTGTTTCTTTGTAGGTCTGGTTTCCAAAACCTTACGGCTTACTCCTGTCCAGGACAAAATAAGAGGAAGAATGACTTTAGGAGAATGCAAAGATACCTTTTTAAACAATGAAACACAGAACATTCTATTCAATTTTTTTTACCACCGCTGAACAGTATTCAGAAAGTCAGAGCCACTCGTCAATGACAATTCCCAGATTGGTAACCCTAGTTGCAGCCGGGATAGTAATGTCATTCAACTCGTAAGTGAAACATGGGTTGTTTGAACCAAAGTGAGCAAACATGTAGGCTATTTATCAACACTAAAGGCCATGCTGCAATTATATTCAAGTTCGTCTGGAGCATCTCCCTATCGCTTGGATTCCCAACTACCCCGCCATTAGCTTCACGTCATCTGTGAATTTGCTGACAATCCTGTTGATACCTTGGTCGAGTTTATTGAATAAAAGGAGAAAAGTATGCATATTCAAAACTTATCTTTCCATATTTGTGCATTTCGGTACAATTTGTATACCCCTTTTAAATGATTGTGCATTTATATATTCCTGAAAGCTATTAAGAACAGCTCCATCTTAAAAGCATCCAGGAGTGAACTTGGGGGGGGGGGGGATTTATATAATTTTTCTGCCCTGTCCCATTCTAGTCTAGTTTTCTTGACCGCTCATTCCTCAAGTTTGCTGCCCTGTGCTACTAGTACAGCCCACTTGCCTTCAACCCCTATAAATAGGCATCTACAAGTCACTCTTTTGGTCATTCTTATGCTTGTACACTCATTTGATGGCTCACTGACCTGATCCCTTAGGCCTACTCCTTCTTGGTTAATCACATGCTTGCAAGCAGTTTTGGTCAGTCCCATGCTCGCACACGATCTAAATCAGTGTTTCTCAACCACCAGGCCGTAAGTGAGTTACAATTTCACATTTCCCCCTTCATTTTCTCATTACTTGTGTGTATGGCTGAGCATTTCACATACAAAGAAAGGAAATTTAACTGGCCGCGAGGTTCTAAAGGTTGAGAACCACTGATCTAAATCAGAACTGGACAAATGCCAGGTCGCCATGACGACTACAAAATTGGTATTGGTGCCTAAAATTTACTTTGTGTAGTTATTAAATTGCGGGCTGGAGACACAAAATGTTTGGAATTTCAGCATCACTATACCCTGACAAAATCAAAAGAAGTATTATTTTGGACCTTTTTTACTGGGTAAAGAGTTTTTGGTGACTAAAAACTTTCCTGTCCCCTATATTTTTTTTGCAGTTTGCCAAGCCCAGAGCTAAATCACTCTTCTGGTCACTCACTCTAAAGCTCACTGTTTTGGTCACTCACATGGTTGCACATAGTTTTGGTTGCTCTCATGACCACTCTTTTGATTGCTCGCTGACCTGGTTCATAACTGTCTAGGCAGAAGCAGATTAATGGTTTTACTGCTTGTGAGCAATAAAAATTTTGCTGCCCTTCTTTCATTCTATGAATTTTCTTGACCACTCATTCCTAAAATTCCCCCTCCCCCGAACTTACCGCCCCGGTTCATAGCTCGCTATGCCTCCTTGTAAATATTCTTCTGGGGGTGAATTGCATACTAATACTTTCAGGGCTGCAGTGTGCCTTCTCGGGGCCCCAGGGCGGACTTTTCCGTGGAGCCCCCCCCCCCTCTTGAAAAGGTTGATATTATGCAAAACAAATGTAAACTTTTGTGGGGACACCATTCAGCTTGGGGCTCAGGGACAGTGTCTCGGTTGCCCCATCCTAGTTACAGCCCTGACTACTTTACCACACACCAACTCTGGGCATGTCATCATATAGCAATTTACTATCGATCAAGTTGGGTCAGAAATAAAGGTGGCATCTATCATTAGTCGCCTCGGGTTTGATAGGGAAGGAACTTGTTGTCTATGTTCTTTTTCAGATAAACAGCATACTGGTCCCTTACCCCCAAAAATCTAACACAATGTATGTTTTCAAGCATTTAGGTAAGTCTATGCATTAAAAGAGTTCTGCGCCAGTCAACAACACTACAAACCCGTCTACGAGGGTAAAAAAAAAGTTTGATAAACAAAGATATTTGACCAAAATTAGGAGCTCTTCAATCAATGGATGCCTTGGGCCTATGCAGAAAAGGGGGGGGGGGGGGTTATTGCACAAATGATGAAATGAATGATGAAAGTTCCCTTCCTTCAATAACATAATTTTTATGCCAGTTGTTCTCAAGCAAATTGGTGTTGTGGCTTCCCCCCTCCACCAATTTACTCATAAAAATCATGCAAGCTGAAGAGGGCAAAGGCGAAAAAAAGCAACACACCCCATCCCCGTTTGTGTGTACAGGGGCTGAAAGGGTCCCAGTTTATTATAGTCTTCATACGCAGAAAAACTATCCTGGGCACAACAAAATGATTAAAAAAATTATTTGCGAATAACAAACTTGACTGTGGAAAAAAATAAGACATTCATATTTGGTAAAGCATTGCTGAGAAGCACTCCACAAATCTATGCCCAATTGTAACTTGAAACTGTTTCTGCCATTTCTGTGCTACTTTCAAATTAACATTTTTTTTTTCATGTATATTACAGTATGCATCAAAATGGCCGAAGCTAATTCATCAGAAAGCACAACTACATCCTCTACACCCGATTCTGAGCAAAATGGCTTTGTTCACATACCTTCCGAAAGAGTGATCATTCCATCAATTAAAGAAAATAAAGGAAATGTAAAGTTCAGGTAATTTAAATTCATTCAGATCTATAATAATTTTTTTCCCTTTCATCTTTGCCTGTTTCAGTAGTTTTAATACAATTTTTTTTTCTCCCAAGAAGAAAATCTGTATTAAACTTTGGTAAACTTCTCCAAATGGTAATGCCTCAATGGTCCTCAATAGAAGAAAGGAAGTAAATTTGCGGATTTTATCTATTCTTCATTTTTTTTATACTTTTTCTGGGGGAATATTTCTCTCTGAAAACGTGATGTCAAAAGCCTTCATATTTGCTTAAAATGCAAAAAAAGTCATTTTCAGGATTAGATGGCACAAGTCGGGGTATTACTGTACTGTAAAATAGCTTTCTATACACCAAGTCAACTAAAAAAAGTGGTCTTAATATAGATCGAAATGGAGGACATGATCAACTAGGTTTTTTTTTTTTAAACCGAGCACAACTCAAGTCTATAGCCATGGGCAATTTACTACCTAGTTAGTTGTGCCGGAAGTGCGAATGCATGTACCTAACAGTCTAAGTGCGTATCTGGTGTTGTTTTTGATTTTTCAGTGCTGCCATCTATATTTCAGAAGTGAAGTGAGTGATTTATAATGATCGAATACTTATACTGTTTGTAGGCTTTTTAATGGGGAGATCGGCTCGCATTTGCGCCTCGAAGTTGAGAACCACAGAAAACCAACTTCAGCCGACCACCATTGTGGTGATGGTGGGACGCAAACCTGGGTCCCCGCAATGCGGGTTCATCACTATGACCACTTGGCCACCACAGCGGCAATCAACTAGCATGCAGATTGATGTTATAATTCTTCTTAATGCAAGAGGGATTATAGCAGCTCTGCCAATTAACTTTTCTTTTTCAAAATCTTGGCTTTTTATAGCCTTTTTATTATCGACACTTTCAACATTCTTATAAATTCTCACATTTTTCTGTTAGACATAACCATCTCCGACAAATTGCAACCCATCTTTGCTTCTTCAGATTGTCATATTAATTTAATTTTCCCCCAACAACCTCTCCCACCAACTATTGTAGATTGTATTATGATTTCCGAATTCATTTGTAACATCAATCATCATTTTTGTCATACTCAACCATCGCATCTTCTTGTATAGGCCTCAGCCAAGCAATATTGAATAAATAAATAAAACCCTCTCCAAAATTATTCTCGTTTGGTATATTATTTCATCAAGATTTTCTGACACAAATCTACTGATGGGCAATTCCATGTGAAACTGGACATCACGTGTGAAAAAAAAAATTCTTCTTTATTTCAATATTTTTATATTTATAGCAAGGGTGAAACATATACTTTCAGAATAAATCAATTAAAATGCTTTTTGTAAAAGTTTTGTTTCTGTTTTTGGCAACACTTTCAGCCTCACTCCCTATTAGTGATTGAAGCACTTTTTGAAAGCTCACATCGTTACCACTTTTTTTAAAAGAAGCAAATCAGGTATGTAATTGTTGTTATTAATTTCTGTTAATTAACTAATTTGTAATATAACTGTATCAAACATAAACCTTTCTAAACAAAAGCTTTGAAAATCAAGAGCTTTAAAACTAGGCTTCACTGTTGTGTAACATCAGTCACAAAATATTCCAATTGTTTCAATTGGAATATAAACAAAGCAACAAAAAAAGTTGACAAGTCATATTCTCCTTATTTATATGAATAGTTTTAATATTACTGTCTAATTTTTTGAAAATATGTATTACCATTTACCCAAATTTCATTTAAAATGCGTAACATCAGTCACATTGTAACATCAGTCACAAAGTAAAACATCAGTCACACTTTCTTTTTATTTTTTTCAAGGTTTTATTTAAGAAAGAATATTAAAATGGCCATGACTGCAGCAGAAAGACAGAAAAAAAGAAGAGAGAAATTAAAGGAGGAAGGAAAGTATGAAGAATATAAAGAAAAGAACAAAGTAGAAGCAGCTAAAAGTCGTAAGAAAAAGAATGAAAATTTATCAAAATTACCAAAATCAGTACAAGCAAAAATAAAACATGAGACAAGACAAAACATTAAAAAAAGTGTGGCAAAATGCAGAGCATTAAAACGAAAATCAGATACATCTGTAAACCTTAATTCACCCTACATCAACTCCAGTGCATTGGGAAAGGCCACATCTTGCGCTAAACGATTTTTACCATCTTCTCCTAGGAGAAAAAAAGCAGTAATAAGACGATTGTTCCAAACAGAAATAGGATTGGAAACCACAGTTGATACCTCTGCAATTGATAATCAACCAATTTCACTAACTCCAGAAACAAGAGAAATGGTCAAACATTTCTATGAACAAGATGAAATAAACAGACAGGCTCCAGGTCGTAAAGACATAGTAACTGTTCGTGAAGATAATGGAATGAAAAAGAAGATACAGATTAGACATCTGCAGTTTTCCATAAAAGAAGCATATGTCATGTTTAAAAAAGAATATCCACACTTAAAGATTGGAAAAAGTAAATTTGCTGCTTTACGCCCTCAGCATGTACTGCTTAGTTGCAAACTTCCACACAATGTTTGTTTATGTAAATACCATGAAAATTTCATTGCTGCTGTAAATTGTTTACATAAATATTTTTCACAGGTTCCTGAGTACACATTTGATTTCCCTTCTACTGATGGTCCAGCATCCCAATTCAAAAATAAATTTATTGCTTCTGCTTTGCCTGCACTACAAGAAAAACATCATTTGCACATAACATGGAATTTCTTTGCAACATCTCATGGAAAAGGGCCTGTCGATGGTATTGGTGGATCTGTAAAAAGGCAGGTGTGGCAAGCTGTTAAGAAAAGAAGCCATACAGTTCAATGTGCAGGAGATTTTGTAAAAGCTGCTATTTCAACATCAAATGTTAATGTCTTTGAAATGATCCCAAAAAATTTAAAAGAGAGGATGGAAAAACTAAAGCTTAAGGAAATATTTGAAAATGCAGATTGCATTGAAGGACTGAAAAGTTATCATTTTCTTGAAGTGGTGAATGGTAAAAGTGTTGGAAACAGATTCACAGAACTTTCCCAAATAGCTAATCAAAGTTGCAGTATAGTCAGTCCCATAGCAACTATTGGAGACTGGTATGAAGTTGAATATGATAATGAACATTTCCCGGGGGAAATAAAATCTATTGAAAATAATGAATATTTAGTGAATGTAATGATACGAGCTGGGAAGTACTGGAAATGGCCTCAGCATGTGGATGAAATTTTCGATCCTCAAGAGCGATTGATAAAAAAATTAAACCCACCAGAAGTTGTAAATGCTCGAGGACATTTTAAATTTCAAGAATTTTTTTAGATTTTATTCATATATTACCTTAAAAGTATTTTGAAGGACTTTTAGATACCTAAGTTTTATATACAAAAAACATTTTTCATATGTAACATCAGTCACACAAAAAATGTAACATCAGTCACACCAATTATTTATTTTTTAATTAAATAATTTCACTATTGTTTGTGATTTATTGATTGTGCACCTTTTATTTGAAATCTATTACATTCAAAAAAAAATTAAAAATGTAATATTTAAATACACATGAAGGAGAATATCCAAATGTTTTGAAGGTATTTTGACTCTATGTCTTTTTTAACGTAACGTGTCAGTCACACCAGTTTCAATGGGCTCAAAGTAATAATCATTTTTCCTAATCTTTTCAATTTTATGTTCCTAATATTGTCTAACCTTGAAGATATTGTATCATAAATTTCAAATAAATCAAGAAACTTATTTTTGTGTTATTGCAATTATTAACTTCTAAAAAAGTTCAAAATGTAACATCAGTCACTGTGGAATTGCCCTGATCATGATTTTTTTTTTTAGATTTGACATTGTACTTTGCATGATTTCTTGATTTCTAGAGCTCTTTATCTCACTTGTAATTTAGCATGTCTTTCTCAACATATACCACCGTTTTTTTTACACAAAATTTCCACAAGGAACTCGGATATGATGTGGGTAAAACGCGTTCTTACCCCTATTTATCTTGTTTTTTTTCAACTTTCCTCCATTTTTTTTTAAATTTCAGTGAAGTTGCACTTAGAAACGCTGAATTTTTTTGTTTTTGGCACCAGCAGAGACAGGGCAACAACTTCCGTATTGGGTTTTTGAGTGCCAGGTGTTCACATAAAAAGTTAAGTTTTTTCATTTTGATAAAGAAACAACCCCTTGCAATATGAATGACACATCCGAGTTCTACTAATTATTTGGATACTTTTTCTAATTGCAAGTATGTTACAAGGATCAACGATCAACATGCAGTGCGTACTGATAGCTATACACCCTGCGTGTATCAACATTGTACAAAACTATAACTAGTCTGTCAAAAACTATAACTTTTGGAATTGGAATGTTTTGAACTAATAATTACAGTAAAAAAACAAAAGAACACAGTGAAGTTAAATGTAAAGCAATCTGAATAATATTGCATGGATGTTGTAGTTTTATTTCCTGTGCATGTGTTATTACAACTAAATTGATTTTCTTTTTTGAATATTTTTTTTAACAAATGCACAACACTAATATTTCACAGTATGCATTTTAGATCCCTAACCCTCTTCCTTTTCTTATTGCATGTTTTTAGCCTTGCCTTTTTTTTTTATAGTGAAAATGTAAAGTTCATTGTATCAGAAGATGATGATGACTCACTCGAAACGTCTTATGATGATCACATAGTGGAATCTAGAAACGAATCTACCGAGGCTTTTTCCACACTTAATGTAAACAACTCGTTGAGTCCGCATCCTCAGCAAATTCGGTGAGAACACAAGACTCGTGAGAAAAATGTGATTTAAGATTTACTGTGAAAGTTTTTATTGTAATTAAAATTATTTCAAACAATTTTGAGACAAAAAATTGCAGCATTTAAAAAATAATTAAGAGGCTGTTTTGTCTATTTAAGCTCAAAGAAATACTAACTTGGAATCTTGAAAACTGTCCCCCCCCCAATGAAATTTAGATGCATATCAGTAATTACAAATTTAGAGGAATGACACAATTTTTATCCTATCAGATTCAAATAATATGGTTAGTTAAGCTTTCTATCTTGATGTTACTTCTTGTATCACATGCTTCTCAATTTCAAACTAAATTTTGATGATAACGACATTATGTATTAAACTAATACAGTCAAACTCGTTTAATACCAGATCATGGCTAATACAAGCATCTCTAAAATCATGTTTTGTTTGCCACTCGATTACATTACAAATTTTATTGATTTTCTCGGTTTTCACAAACTTCTTCTTTTGGGAGTAGCCGAATAAGAAATTTGGTTAGTGAAGGCAAATCAATTTTTGACTTTGAATAAGTTTATTTTCTGTACAAACATGCTAATTTTTTTTTTTAAACCAGTAATTGTTTTTCTGAAGAGCTTTCTTCTGTTAGTTCATAATAATGCATGCACTCTGCTAGTTTTATTCACTTTATTGGTACTTTAATGGATAAATCCCTAACACTAGGTTGCCATGATGACTATAAAATAATTTTTTATGACTTATCTAATTGGACAGCACAAAATTTTCTGAATTTATATCAGTTTGCTGTGTCTACCAGAAAGATTATTTTAGACTGTTTTTCTCTCAAAAGAAAGTTTTTGGCTCCTGAAACGTTTTTTTACACTCTTAAAATTTTTTGGTTTTGATTTTTCAAACTGTTTGTTGGCACCACATTTTTTAGCATGTGCTAATTTCAAAATATACCTCAATATAATTTCATGTGCCATTAGTAGATGATGTGTTTATTATAATGTTTTATTATGTGTTTCTTATTTACATGACTTTATTTCCTTATTTTTAATTTGTTACAGATATAACAGATAACAGTTAACACAAGCGGAATGCTAGATTTTTTTCACTGCTTGTATTGATCAAGTTTTCTGTATTTTACTATGCCATTTGTTATTGAATTCCATGTATTTCTTTTATTACTAGAAATGTTATATTGTTACAAGATTGCTTTATTAAATTCAAAATGCTTCGTCGCCTTGCCACAATGACTAGCAGCATGGTGCTAGAATATATTGAAAAATATTACAATTTTCGAAAATGATTAGTGCATTCTTTTTTCTTTCAGTCCCACATCATTTTGTAATACTTTTTTATACAGGCAGTCAATGTCTGGTGCCCATTTGCTGCTTCTGGAGAGAAATGAATCTAAGGATCTTACTGTAGCAACACCGGAAGAGTTCGTCCGACGATTCGGGGGCAATCATGTAATCAACAAGGTAATATCTGTGTCATCACAGTTGCTACAGCCAATAATTACTTCAGATAATGAATAATGTGTGGTGCATAGTGTGCATGAGAGTAAAAAATTATGTGCTTAATTTTTTAAACACATCTTTAAGGTTTGTCATTTTGCCATCTGCACACTGCATGTTTAGAGTTGATACTAATGTAGTAACATTATTGGTGCATCTTTCTTTTGCTTCTGCTTCAATATTAACGGGACCATTCCACAAGCATTGCACACTAAGAAGAAACACAGCAGTGATCTGATTTCTCTGGTTGGAAGGTGTGCCAGAGGGGGCTGGAATTCATCTGAGGCTTAAAGTATAGGAACAGTATGCTGCCATGCTGAAGTGTGTATGATCGAGAAGGTTAAAAGTAGCCAGACATACATGATGCTTGAAGAAGGAGCACGACTCCCATCAACCTCAACCACTGATGAAAGGATTCAACAATATATTGTATTGCAAACCAATATCAACCCCTACATTTATATGAATAAAGTGGGAATGTAAAATAAAAAATAAATAAAAAGGGGGAAAGAGGGTATAATGCAGTAAAACCCCTCTTAACGAACACCCTTCGGATGTGGTCACCCCTCTTTTGCAGCCAAATAATTTCCTTTGGTATTATAAAAGTATGTATTTCAAACCTCTGATTAATGGTCTTTCCTCTTTTATGGACAAATGTTTTGTTCCACCTGTGTCAGTAAAAGAGAGGTTTCACTGTACTGTACTTACTGAATAGAATATCTAGATTGTATGTACCACATTCACTTATCCTTCCTACCTCCTTTCAAAATGGAACCTGGTTTATATGGGTGTGTGTGAGAATTTGTGATAACATTAAGGTAAAAATAAACATTTTCTCAGCTAAGGAATAAGTGTGCACGTATCGGATTAAGGGATGTGTTAGACCGAAATAGATGCTGTATATTTTATAGATAGTTGTATAATTGTTAATTGTCCAGATTTAGAAAACACTGTCTGATCACGAGTATCTGTACACCCTGAAATTAAGTTAATCTGAGATCAGTGACCATGCAGCTGCTTCTCTTGATACCAGCTCAGCCCTATGGTTCCTGTTCATGGAACTTTGACCATACCTACCTTTATATTGTGGAATTATGTTTAATTCGGCTCTGTCCACACATAACAGTTCAACAAAGAATTCTTTCTCTTTCGATATTATCAGGCGCCAACCCATACTACTTTATTGCTGCATACAGCTTCAAATGAGTGTTCAAGGGCAGTTTGAGACGAAATTCTCACCAATGCAAGATATATTTTCAATGTTTCTGTGGTGAAAATCTGTACCAGTAAAATTATTCATAAAATGTGAAGATTTGTATATGCCATGAGTAAGCATCAAAAGTTAGTTTTACCTGCAAATTACATTCATAGGTGAAGATAGGCATGAAAAGCTGGAGGGCACGATTGTGATGATGCTGATTCAGATACGGACAGACAGACATGATTGCTGACTGCCCAGAGAGACCATCTTGGGATGGTTTGTGCTCTTTCCCAAAGAGATGGATGGTCTCAGAGAGTGATTCAGAAATAGTAAAATCTCCCAACAATGGCCACTAACGGGACTGTAAAAACATGGGCGCTATTGGGAGGTAGTTTTATTTCTGGGGAAAAAAACAACTAAAATTTGCGATGAAGGTACATATCATGTGAAATGACAATCCATTCTGTAACTGATTCTAATAGTTATATAATTGATTATATTAAAATATATGATTATATTTTGATAATATTATAATTTATTAATCGATCTACAGCACTATTATGACATTCTAAAATTCAGGCTTGCAGTGCTCAGGTAAAACACAAGTGAGAAAAACATATGGTCGAAGACGGTGTATCAGCAACTCCAAATAGTCCTTTGTTCACACTGGACCTTCAACTAAACCAGTGTTTCCCAAAATGGGCAATATCACCCCATGAGGGCAATGGAATGATTCAAGGGGCAGTCGAAGCTATGGGTTTAGTATAGGATCCTATAGGTTGGCTTAAGTTGGGGGCAATAAGAACAAAAAAAATATTTAAGGAGCATGATGGAATAAAAAGTTTGGGAAACTATGAACTATACCTTTCCAGGGCATTCCCGAGTCTAGTCCAATAGCTGAAGACATAGGCGCTGACATACATTCTTGTTGAAAAAAAGATTGACACATCTCTCAAAAAATTAATACCCTTTACATTTCTATTCCTATTTGCGAGCACCATTTCTTTTGGATTGAACCATGCCTTGGACTAGGGTGTGCCCTGAACTTGCATATCCCTCTAGTCATTAAGAGTGCTGACAACAGGTCTCTTCTGTTGTCCCCTATATTATCTCTTCAAGACTTTTTCCCCCTCCACTGTCTTCAATCTAGCCATCTAGCATTTGTACCCAAGAAAAGAAAGCATAATATAATATTTTTCCCCCATAAAGTTCAGGAAGTGGGAAAACTCCCTTTAAAATCAACTTGAAAATTATTTTTCTCATAATTCATTTGCGATATGCATTTTTTTCCCGACTCATGTACAAAGTGGCCGTTATTCATTATTTTTTTCCTTTTGCCAGATTTTAAAATGCTCCTGTAGTGCCACTCTTTTTGGCTGCATGGATCACACTGCTTTAGGGTCATCACTGTGCCTGGCCCTGACTAACTACTACTACTAAACTGCATATGTTCCTCATAAACATTCCTCTAAGGAATTTCTAATGAATTAATGCATTTTTGATGTTGCAGAAAGACTATGCATTCTTGTACATAAATGTGTATAATATATAGACTATTCTTTGTCCGAGCCAAATACTGATTGTACAAAAAACTTTTTGTGGTTTCAATATTTGCTCAGACTGGTATTTGAAATGAATGAATAGATCTACTTTTTGAGAAGTTGAGTACACATTCAAATGTAGTGTATTATAATCTAATTATGATCTGAATTTTAAAAAAAATATAAGTATATAACGTGTTAATATTTCCATAATTTATTCATACACATATATTGATACAAAATATGTACAACAATTTCTGTGTTATGTTTGTATAGGTTCTTATTGCTAACAATGGTATAGCTGCAGTTAAGTGTATGAGATCTATACGAAGGTGGGCTTATGAAATATTCAGGAATGAAAAAGCTATTCGATTTGTTGTAATGGTCACTCCTGAAGACTTGAAGGCCAATGCTGGTGAGTAATTTTTTATTTCATATTTTTGAAGTTGATGCTATCATGCAACCAATGTACTTTATGGACAAATATGATATAAGAAAAATGTTTCATTTAAAAATGAAAACTTCTATCTTCCTTCTCATTGTGATCTCACTAAAAATAAACTTTTCATACTTTGTGAAATTGTATTAGCAACAATATGTTTCTCTCTAATAAATAAAGTATTCTTCTGGACTGTCGAGATACAAGATGTTTTATCTGCATTTGTGACAAACATATTCAGTGTATGATACTAATTAACAATCAAAATTGGAAAAATAATCAGGCTCGTCATTTAAGGGGTGCTGGCTTTTGAAAATACACTAAAAATGGTATATACACACGCACATTGAGTACCTGTTCCTTGCAGCCCCCCCCCCCCCCCCAGAAAAAGTTGAAATGACGGCCCTGAAAATAATCTCTTTTGGTTGGAATCTGTTTCCTTTAAGCTACACACATGCACTGCAAAAATGCCATTGTTATGTATGCCATATTGCTACATTGCAATGTCCGAGTAGGCAAAAGAAATTTAAAAAAAGGTGATATAGGTTAGAATGTTGTGGTGTTTCCCTCTGTTGACCTGATTTTAATTTAATTGAACTTTATTTTAAATTAATTTCTTTAGAAAAGTTTAACAAAACAGTTTATGAGAATACTGATAAAAACTTTATATCAAAGAAAAAATTTGATATGCATAAATAAAAAAATAAAAAAAAAAATGCTTTCTTCATCCTTTTTCAAAGAACTTGTTTTTTCCAGAGTATATAAAGCTTGCTGACCACTATGTTCCTGTTCCTGGAGGAGCCAATAACAATAATTATGCTAATGTTGAGCTCATACTGGATATTGCCAAGAGAATGAATGTACAGGTAAATTTATTTTCCTGGTAGAAAATAATGCCATTGCAATTTTCATTCTTTCTAGCTTACATACTTGCAATCTCCACATGACCGTAGATATTTCTAATACTTTTATATTTTTAGGGTGTATGGGCTGGTTGGGGCCATGCATCTGAAAATCCTAAGCTGCCAGAGCTACTTGACAAAAATGGCATTGCATTCATGGGTATGAGTTGTATTGATTTACTTTTGGTATCGCTTTTTTTTGCTTATTTTTGAGATATTTATTTACACCAAAATGTTTTCTCTGTGAAGTATTGAAATTTTGACTTTGATAAATAACTAAATTTTTGCATAAATATATTTAAATTGTCAAATAGGCCAAATAGTTGAGAGTTAATTTATGTGAAGAATTTTTTTTTTTAATTTTTACGTATTTGATCCATTTTTATAAATGTCATTTGTTAATATATTTTTTTACATAGAATTTTTCTGTTTCTATAATCTGTTCATGTTCTTTCTTTTTCCTTAAACTGGATTTTCCTGAGCTGCTATTTCAATTTTTATCATGTATAATATTCATTCCGGAATCAATCCTTGCTAATTTCCAGAAAGATTTCTTTGAGTGTTTGGGAAAAAACATATTTATTCTTGAAACTTATTTTTTCTGTTCATAGGGCCACCTGATAAAGCTATGTGGGCTCTTGGAGACAAAATTGCTTCTTCAATTGTGGCTCAAACTGCTGGTATTCCTACATTGCCATGGAGTGGTTCAGGTATATATGAATTATATATATTCATCAATTTGTTTTCCTTGTATGAGAAACATTAACGAAATTAATTTAATTTCACAATGTTATGATCCACGTGACCATATTCAAGCTAATTTTTTTCAACAGGTTTAACTGCAGATTACAATGAAAATATCGAGAACAGCAAGGTTAAAATAAAACAGGACCTATATGAAAAAGGTTGTGTGTTTGATGTTGGTGATGGTGTTCAAGTAAGTAAATATGCTTTTCTTTATTTTCTGTTGGATTTATTTTAAATCTGTTTTGCTATATGATGCTAATTGATAGTTTCACTTGTTTTTGTTAATGATTTCTTAAGTTTTGTTTTTTGCTCTATGAATGAAATATTTGATGGAAAAATGTTTAAAAAAAAGTTTTTATCACACAAAAAAGTCAGACAGGATGTAAATATTTGTTCAAGCATGCATTGTTTTTTCTTTTATTAGGGAATTTTATGACTGATGTACAGTATGAAAACTAATTCTCTAAAAATTTTTCTTTGTTCAAGTGGAGAGTAATTAAATATATATATATATTTGTGTGAATGTTTAGGTTGCGCAGGAAATAGGTTTCCCAGTTATGATCAAAGCATCTGAAGGTGGAGGAGGAAAGGGTATCAGAAAAGCTGTCAGTATTGATGATTTTCCAACCCAGTTTAGGCAGGTACGTTGGTCCATAGTTATATTTTGCAATTTTTGATTATTGTTCCTGAGATATTCATTATTTCTCTTTCACACATTTTTCACACAACTTTTTTAAAAAAAATAAAATGAAGAAATTAAGTTACACTGTCTACACTTGTTATAATGACCCCACATTATAGCAACCATTCCATTACAACAACCGGTATGATAAGTCCTGAATGTTTTCATAGAATGACTATCATATATGTTTCACTTTTGATATAACAACTCTCCCAATATAACATTCATTTTGAATGGGACTAAGAGGGTTATATCAAACATCAACTGTTTATGTTGCTGCCAAAGCCAGAAGCTTTGTAGAAATGATTCAGGCTTTAGCCGGCCAATAAGTAAAGTGGCTGGAGATTCCTGGCCAATGTTTGCTGTGATGATGTAAAGCAGCCCAGTAAGCCCCAAATTCATTTTTTTCATTGCTAATGTGTGATACATGGCTATATAAAGTAGCTGTACTGGATTAGCTCTGTGTGAAGAGAAAAAAAAGAAATTTGAAAGAAAAACTTTATAGTAATGTATAGTTTTTTCTGTCAAATTTTGAAAAGATTACAGCATCATGACTGTGATATGATGGGTTGTTATAGCTAACGTGGGCATAACTATCATGAAAAAATATAAATGCTATGACCCTGAATCATGTTTTTTCAGACTTAGGCCAGGGATCTCCAGCCACTTCGCAAACTGACTGGCCAGTGCCTGAAATTCAGACATTGGCCATGTTGATTTGCAATGAATTAGTCCAATTTGCAAACTGGGTGGCCACTTCGCGAACTGACCGATTTCAGGCTTTGGTAGTTAACATATCTTCATTATATAGTATATACACTGGTGTAAGAAATTAAGAGAATTTGCAGACTTGGTCGATTATCTTTAGAACTACTGTACCGATTTTAATGAAATTTGATATGTACATACATTGATATGATACAAAACAAATAACCATTCAATAATTGTAATACACACGCATGATCGTGCGTAACACTTGTTGGAGTCGGAAGGTATGAAACAGCGGTTGCAGAATAAACAAAAAAATGGATTAATAGGGGGTATGGTCCCCCCTATTAACCCATATACAGGTCTTGCAGCGTGATTTCATACTTGAAATAAGGCAGTTTATCATTTCCTGTGACAATTGGTCCCACTCGTTCAGTAACGCGGTTTTCATTCCCTGGATGGTTCCCGAAGGGGGGTTGCGAGTTGCAATTGCCCTCCCCAGAGCTTCCCATACATGCTCTATAGGGTTAAGGTCTGAGATCTGGCTGGCGCCAATCCATCCGGCGAATATCCTCAATCTCTAGAAAATCGTCGAGCAGAAGAGCTCTATGTGGCCTTGCGTTATCATCCATTAAAATGAACTCAGGGCCAACTGCACCCCTGAAAAGGTGAACATAGGGCTCCAAGACCTCATCCCTATATCTCACACCAGTCAAAGTGCCTCTTTCAAAGACATGGAGAGGTGTGCGGCCAAACAACATGATGCCTGCCCAGACCATTAAACCTCCTCCGCCATAATGGTCGATTTCGCAGAGATTGGAGGGTAGGTAGCGGGTCCCTGGTTCTCTTCATATGAACGTACGGCGAGAATCGGTGCTTAGACTGAACCGGGACTCATCAGTGAAAAGAACGGCCACCCATTGATCCATACTCCAATCTCTATGCTCTCTGCACCATGATAAATGGATTCTCCTGTCCGTAGAAGTGAGCGGGATGCAAACAGCAGGTCTTCTTGCAAACAACCCTCTCTCACGAAGTTTCTTGGAAACAGTCACCCTTGATACACGGGTTTCTGTGGCTGCATACAAGTCACGAGAGAGCTGAGAAGTTGTAGCACTCCTGTTACGCCTTGCTATAATCGACAAATGGCGATCTTCTCTGGTCGTCGTGGCTCTTGGACGACCTTGCCCAGGCTTTCTCTCGATGGATCCGGTATCCTGGAACTGTTTCCATAAGTTACACACGACGCTGGGCGTTAAATTGAACTCGCTACGAATCTGGACTTAAGATTGGCCTGCTTCTAGTCTCCCCACAACTCGCCACCTCATTCCATCATCTAAACGTTGGTGGTTACTCATTTTTACTGTTACAATTTGAAATTGACCGATTGCTGCAAAATAACACCAAGAAATTCGCCGAGGTGTGCTAGCGGACGAAATACGTCTTAACTTACGCGTGCTTATACAGCCTGTTTCTCTACTGGCTCCGCCTACACACATGTGTACGCTTACGTATTTGACGTACAAGATTTGCATTTTTGTCTAGAAGCAGTGGTTTTACGTTCAGTTCAGTTCATGAAATTCGATAAAATATGCAAATTCTCTTAATTTATTTCACCAGTGTATATACACCCAACTGTATATTATTTCATATTTGTATGAAATTAAATACTTATGGCTCAAACATAAGATCATGCTTAAGAGGAGAAAACAATGCTTTAAAATTATTTTTATCCATGAATGATTTTTTATA
Source organism: Pholcus phalangioides (assembly GCF_987345545.1). Taxonomy (NCBI): domain Eukaryota; kingdom Metazoa; phylum Arthropoda; class Arachnida; order Araneae; family Pholcidae; genus Pholcus; species Pholcus phalangioides. The sequence continues at coordinate 8,300,600 of NW_028301606.1, forward strand.
TAGCTCATTAAAGAAGGCATAACATCTTTCCAAAATACAGTGATTTGGTTTCATGTGTGACCTAGAGAAAAAGTAGTGGATAATAGAGACTTCTTTTGGTGTTTTATTATCTTTGACGTATTATTGTTGAGAATTTTTATTGAGGGAAAACCATTGGTTATAAAATTTGAATACCTCATGTGTGCATAACTTTCAGTCCCTTCTATTCTTGAAATCCTACTTTTAATTATTTTTAATTATTTTAATACAGTATCCCCTCACTACACTGGACCTCGTTATAATATGCATCTGGAGATTTCACATCTTTTATTAGATCAAAGTTAAAAATTTTATATTGGAGATTAAATTTAACTTTCAATGTATCACTCTTTTTGTGTGTGTCCTGATATGTACTCATGTTTTCTTTTAACCTTGCACACACACATTTTTTTTCCTTTAATCATTCTCCATGGAGAGTAATTGGCATGTATTATCACATATTTTTCAGGTCCAAACTGAAGTTCCTGGATCACCTATCTTTATAATGAAAATGGCAACTTGCGCTAGACATTTAGAAGTACAACTACTAGCAGACAAGTATGGAAATGCCATCTCACTTTTTGGGAGGGACTGCTCCATTCAACGACGACATCAAAAGATTATTGAAGAAGCTCCGTGCGTTATTGCGAATGATGATGTTTTTGAACACATGGAAAAAGTAAGTTTAATGTATAGTTCTTATAGTTCATTAAAAGTAAGATGTTAAGTATACCAAAATTTATTTTTTGTATGTGAAACTAAAAGCAAGCAATTAAACAGAATTGTATAACTTTGTTTTCTTTTTTTTTCTGTATTTTGAGGAAACTTCATTAGCAACATTTTTCCTATTAATCTGTGCAATGCATAATATGTAGTTATTTTATCACCAACTTTTTTTTCGTTACATAGCAATATATACAATTATATTAAATATACACAATTCACATAATTATTATATTCATTAAAAATTGGATATAATTTCTTATTCATTTGCAGGCAGCTGTACGTCTCGCAAAAATGGTTGGATATGTGAGTACTGGAACAGTTGAATATTTGTATGAAGAAGAAGATGGCAGTTTCTACTTTTTAGAACTGAATCCAAGGTTGCAGGTGAACAAATTGAAATAACTTAATTTATTTGAGTGAAGCATCTGATGAAACAAACTGAAATTTATTAACACAACATAATCACACAAATACATACATAAACACACAAAGATAGTAATAACATGGCATATACAAACATACATATGCACATACATGGTCCACTTCCATTGGGCCTAAGGGATCAGGTACGATCCTGAATACTACAATGTTAAATGAAGTTTCACTGTATTTATATAGATACATATGATTACTAAAAAAACAATTTCACTTCGTAGGTGGAGCATCCATGTACGGAAATGATAGCTGATGTGAACCTTCCAGCTTGTCAATTACAAGTAAGTCATTCAAATAAGTAATTTGCTGATTTTATCATTTACATCTTTTATGCGATTCATTTTATTATTATTTTTAAAATTATTTTTAAAATTATTTGTAGTGATAGAAGGAAAGTTCTTTATTTTTTACCACAAGAACTGTTTTAAAATTTTATCATAGTATACAGTAGTCTTGATAATATGAGGTGAACAAGGAAGGCAGAGACCACATCAGATTAATAAGAACATGCATTATCTCAGAATAAGAAAACAATGTTTTAATTAAAAAAAATCATATAGCAAAAAATGAATTAATTTAAACCCCCTTTCTTCCGATGTCACACCAAACCCCCTTAGTGCCAGAAAAGTTCAATGAACAAATCTTCCATTTCTAGGCTTTACATATGTAAAACCTTGATTCTCTCTCAGTGTAATGCCAAATTCATTATCATTCCAGAATTCCATAAAATAAATAGTGCCTTTAAATATCAGGATTCAGCTGCATATATAAAAAATTAAGAAAAAATAAAGTCCATCTCTGCAGCCCCCAAGCTGGAGCTCTGCTAGGCTCTTACTTATGTAGAGATCATTATTTGCATGGAGGCTATGGGCTATTTTAATTTCAGTTAATGTTGATATTGAAACACAGTCTTACTCAGTTGCTCCTTGGAAACCTGTTCTCTCTCTTATATTCATTAGTTTTGGTTCCTAATTTAACAGCTTGGTTCATTATGGGCTGCACCTCCATCAAACTGAAATTACTCACATTCATCACAGAAATTAAACAGAACCATTCTCTCTCAGGAGAGGGGCAGTAAGAGAGGTTACCGATACAAATTTTTAAAAATTTCAGCACCTCGGATAATGTGGATCCTGAAACCTTTCATACTTGGATTATTAAGACTCTACCAAATGTTAAAATGACGCAAATGACATGACATTATTTCTGAAAGCTGTTTACTTTTTCTTTTTTTCCACTTTTATTCATGAGTTCATATACTATCAAGATTTCTTTCTTTTTAATAGATAGCTATGGGAATACCTCTTCATAGGATTAAGGATATTAGAATACTCTATGGTGAAAGCCCATGGGGTGACAGTTCCATTGATTTTGATAATCCCAGGCACAAGCCACGTCCACGAGGACATGTCATAGCTGCAAGAATAACAAGTGAAAACCCAGATGAAGGTTTCAAACCCAGTGCTGGAACTGTTCAAGAGCTCAACTTCCGTAGCAACAAGAATGTATGGGGTTATTTCAGTGTGAGTGCCTCTGGTGGTCTACATGAATTTGCTGATTCACAGTTTGGACATTGCTTTTCATGGGGTGAGGATAGAGAAGAAGCTAGAGAGTGAGTGTGTTCATCTGTTGAATTATTACATGTATGACATTGAATTCATAAATTTTGCATGGTGATATTTTCTTGCTCATCCAATTTTAATTGCAGAAGCAACAAGGCTAATAATATTTTTGTTTTTTCCTATCTATAGAAATCTTGTTGTTGCACTGAAAGAACTTTCTATAAGGGGAGATTTTCGGACAACTGTTGAGTATTTGATAACACTACTTGAGACTGAGGACTTTCAGACAAATAAATTCAGTACAAACTGGCTTGATCGTCTTATTGCTGAAAAAGTCCAGGTGAAGTAGCTATTCACTGAGTTGTAAATCATCACTAAAGTACCTAAATATATACCAAAAAATAATTGAAGAATGTTTCCCATCACATTATTTTATTGAAGTTTTAATATCTTATGAAGCTTCAGAATTATATTCACTTACAACTGTTGTCTGTGAAATCTAAAAAGAAAAGATATAATACTATCATATTTGAGTTTATTACATGATATGATCAAGAACTGATGTTGTTTGTATATCCCCAGGCAGAAAAACCAGATACGATGCTCTCTGTGATATGCGGTTCTCTTCATGTAGCAGACAGAACAATTCTGAACAATTTCCACAATTTTCAAACCTCTCTTGAAAAGTAAGTGATTGAGAAAAACTAGCTTGAAAAGAAATTTCTCAATGTTCTATCATGCTCTCTATATTTATTGTATGCTTACCAGTATTCAGATTATTTTTCTAACTTTTAGTATTTGAACACTTTTTATAACGTATGTCTTCTTGTTTCTATGAAATCAGTAATTTAGTATTTTCTTGAAATCTTAGGGGACAAATACTACCATCGAATATTCTTAATAACACTGTTGGTGTGGATCTTATTCATGATGGAATAAAGTACCAGATACAAGTATGAAGACAGTTTTTCTATGTATAGAATGTCATAGCATTTGTGAATGTGCGAATTAGAAATATTTAATTCCTGTTTATCATATAGCTGTAAACAAAAGCTTTTTTCTAAAATTTATAGGTTACCAAAACAGGACCAAATCGCTACTTTCTCTCATTAAATGACTCTTACAAAGAGATTGAAGCTCATCGACTCAGTGATGGTGGGCTCCTTCTCTCCGTAGATGGTGCAAGTTATACTACTTATGTCAAAGAGGAGATGGATCAGTATCGTGTAGTTATTGGAAACCAGACATGTATTTTTGAAAAAGAAAATGACCCTACAATACTTAGGTAAATTCAATATTAATATATTCTTGCAATGTGTGTTCACTTGCAATGTGTGTGTTCAATTATTGAATACATCACTAGTACAATTATTGAATACATCACTAGTACAATTATTGAATACATCCCAAGTACAATTATTGAATACTTCACAAGTACAATTATTGAATACTTCACAAGTACAATTATTGAATACTTCACAAGTACAATTATTAAATACATCATCAACATCATCATACTTATGATGTATTTCATTATTTGTTTACAGCATGTGTATATCATTTCTGAAATGCTAAAATGGTTACAGAGTTCAAAGTTTTTATATTAAACATGAATCATATATCTAATAAGACTTGAAAATATCTGACTTTAGAAGAGTACTTTTTTCTCTCTCAAACTTAGAATGAAAAAAAATTCTACATATTGAATAATTTGACTGAAAAAACTAGTACCATTTTTTTTTAATTTCTACATTTTCACATAACTGTTTAAAAAGTTTGGTATCTCTTTGATTCCATAATAGTCGTTGACTATTTTTGAATCAATGACACTTTGGGCATTAACTGAATAATCTTCTAAATTAATCTAAATAATAATAACACATACCTGAATAATCTTGACCATTCAGATATCAATCTACTTTTCAAAGTGAGGATGAGTTTATCTTTTGTTCAACCCATTTGCATCTCTTAGTGAAATAACATTGCTCAGAGACCTTTTCTGTACATTTTTGTTATAATTTTCAGCTGTGTAAGCACTTCAGAGTAAAAAAAATCTATCATACATGAATTAATATTTTTGAAGTTTTTCTTCTTCAGATGGCTGTTTCACTTCTCAATATTTCTCATCACCTTTTCTATAACTAAATCTCTTTTTTTTACAGATCTCCATCAACGGGGAAATTGATTCAGTTTCTCACAGAAGATGGGGCCCATGTTATTCCTGGTCAACCGTATGCGGAGATTGAAGTTATGAAAATGGTCATGACTTTAACAATCAATGAAAGTGGTTGGTAGGTACACTTACATTTCTTACAACTTGAACAACTTGATTTCGTACAACTTGAATTTCAGATACAAGTATGCCTGCTTTATTCTTCTGCAATAGATTTGAATTATATTGTATTTTTTGTGCTTATGTATGTACTATGTAAGTCAGTTTTGATTCACAATATCAGTTAATATTTAGAGCTATCTTTTTTCCCCAGAGTTGGTCATTCATATGTACTAAACATGAGTGGTTGCAGATATTGTTATGAACTATGCTGATTGGCACTGTATCAGATTTTGGGTGCTGTGGACATATCTGATTTCCAGTCAGATGTCCTGGATGGAAGGGTTGCATTGTCCCATTCCATTTTTCGACTTCCTTATCACATGATATATTTATATTTTTTCTTAAGATTTTCAACTAGACTTACACTCTGCTAGGATTTTTTCTTCTCTGCCCATTCCTCCCCCCCCCCTTTTCTAGGAAAAAAAGCATAAACTGTCTTCTAATGCTCACTCTAGATAGTTTCAAGTCATTAATCATTCAGACAGACTACTGCTGTCAAGAGCCTTCTCAAAAGTATTATAGGCCCTTGGGTCAAGTGATGATTAGATAATTGCATCCCCCCCACCTAGCTGGAAGTACTAAACTATCAATTCGCATGTTTACTCGCAAATGCCTTTGTATCAGATATGGCACTATAATGGAACTACCTCTATGAACCTAAGGTCCCCTGATCTGGGCCATGCCCAGGTGAGCCCATGCATTAAGAAAGTTCTGCCGCTATTACTCCACCCATGGTTCCCATTTCCACCATTGTGATTCTAAATTTCTTAGTTTATCACTTTAATAATCAGATTTTTTTCTCAGTCTTTCTATTGTAAAAATTTAATGTGCCAATTGCTTATTCTAAAACAAATGTTAATATTTCTACTTTCATAATAAAGTTGATTTAGTAAAGATATGATTTTGTTTGTATTCATATCAGCATTCATTTTGTGAAGAGAGCGGGTGCTGTCTTAGAAGCTGGCAGTGTCTTAGGCCGCCTTGAGCTGGATGATCCCTCACAAATGAAAAGAGTAAGGAAATGTGTTACTTTTTTTTCCTTGAAAATGGTTTTATATTGAAATTCTAAAATAATATTACTTACCAAATATTTGAATTACGAGTTCTTTTGACTGACTTCAATTGTGTCTAAAGCTTAGCCATAGGCAGACTGGAAAGTCTTGGGGGGCATGTTAATGCTGATGTCAATTCATATATGCACATATACATTAGATCAATCGGCTTCACCTTTTCAGGGGGGGCCTGCCCCCAAAATTATGCTAAGCCCATGGTTTAATATAGTGATCGGCAAACTACAGTTCGTGGGCAAAATGTGGGCTTGCCATACATGTTCAGGTAGAAAAGTATCAATATACACAACACAATAAATACCTAGGCTTACCGTATTTCCTTCATGGAAATACGAGACACAGAGAATGGATCCATATAGGATACACAAATTATCCTGAGAAAAATTATCAAATGCAAGTTAAGTTGCTAAATACTGTTCATCCAAAAAAAAAATTTCGAAAGCAAGCAAAGTTGCCAATTATAGCCAAAAATTGTTTTAAAGATAAGTAAAATTGACAACTACCATTAAAATTTCTGAAAAATCAATAGCGGGAAGTAGGGAGCTTCCACAAGATGGAATGAATGATTCACCAAATGAAATGTATATGTTTGATAAATATTTGAGATGAATATGCTTATAAGACAAAAATTATTTATGATATAAATTATATTGTGATAATTATGAATAAGTCATGAAAAAATCCTAATTATTGATTTCAAAAGTTCAAGTAATATCATTTAAAATAAAAGAGAAAACAAATTTTTTTTATAAAGTTGGGATGTGCAAAATTACGGAAATGTCCCATAAAATACAGGTCATGCACACATGTAGTCATAATATACATACAAGTTTCTGGCCTGCAAGCGACAAGAATACAGCATATCTGTCCCACAGACTGAAAAGTTTGCCAATCAATGTATGTGCATTTTTGTTTGTCTTCCCACACAAGAAAATTAATACAAGTTTCATTTAAATGAAAATACTAATCAAGAGGGAAAAAATTGTTTTCCTTCCAATCTCAGGCTCAGCTATTCACTGGGAAGTTTGAAATCAGTGATGATTCACCTAGCTGGCATGGCAATAAACTTAATCAAGTGTTTCAAGCAGCAAGACAAGAACTTGATTTCATTCTCAGTGGATACGCATTACCAGATCCATATTTTGCTAGCAAGATGATGCAGACTGTTGACACTTTGATGAGAACCTTGAGAGACCCTAGTCTTCCTTTATTAGAGTTGCAAGTTAGTATTTATTTTGTTATTCAGTACTTATTTTACAATTTAAAAAAAATAAAAACTTTTTTTTATAATTAACAGATGAAGAGAGGAACTAGAATGAATGAACTAGAAGAAACTGTTTAAAGTTTAAATAAATAAATGAAAAGTCAAGTGTACTCTAAACTTGATGGTTTTGAATTAATAAAGTTATTTTGAAACACTATTAAACCTCTAAAAACACAAAACAAAGGGATTTTTTTCAAATGTAAAATCTTTTAACTAGCTCATAATTTTGTTGAATTTAGTTAGAGAATTATAATTCTTTCTATCATGGATAGTATTAATAAACTCAATTATTATTGAATAACTGTAAAACACCGCATCACTCTATCAATAAATTAATACCTTTTTTTGTGTGAAAAATGTGACATCAAAATGTATAAAGATGTTTCAATTAGATTGCTTTAAAGTTTAATATTTTTGAACTGAACAATATAAATTGCAAATTCATGAAAATATTTTTATCTTATTTTTTCAAATAAAAGGATGTTGCTCATATTTCCTTATATATAATATGTTGTGTATGTCTAATAATTTTCAATTTCTGAACAGGATATAATTTCATCAATATCTGGTAGAATTCCAGCTAATGTCGAGAAAAACATTAAGAAATTGATGGCTATGTATTCCAGTAACATAACATCTGTGCTGGCTCAGTTTCCCAGTCAACAGGTTAGTTCTAGATCTTGGAATAATTATGGCGATTTCAAACAATTAGTGATTTTTTCCCTTTATAAATGCAAATAATTAAAATTCCTTTTTATTTTAATTTCATTTGTATCAAATATTTTTCTTTGCAAAGATTGCAAGCGTCATTGACACATATGCAGCATCGCTGCAGAAGCGTTCAGACAGAGATGTCTTCTTCATGACAACCCAAGGGATTGTCCAGTTGGTTCAACGGTACAGGAATGGAATAAGAGGGAGAATGAAAACAGTTGTTCAAGAATTATTAAAGCAGTACTTGAATGTAGAGACTGATTTCCAAATTGGTAAATTGAAACATTTTTCTACAGCATTTATGTCTGTGATTGAGATTTACTGGTAAATAGTTTTTGTTTAAAGAGCTGTTAACAAAAATTTCTGTTAGCTAATAGAAATCATACACAAAATTAAACACATGTATTTCAAGCTGTAAAAAATGGATGAAATGACTGCTCTGGCTGTCCTAGTATTGAGTTAATTTTTAAATTAATGGAATATAATGTGGTCAGTATATTCCTTTACAATGCTCATTTTTGTTTCTATCAAAGTTTAAAATATTCAAGAATTTTTCTATCTTACTATCTCAATGGTTCTCATTTTTATACATTTCGAATGAATGAATAAAATTGTCATATTTTTTTTACTGTTAATGTAATTTTTGTGTATTCCCAGTTTGTTTTTTTGTTTTTTTCCAAACCGAGCACAACTCAAGTCTATTGCCATAGGCAATTTACTACCTAGTGAGTTGTGCCGGAAGTGTAAGTGCGTGTACCTAACAGTCTGAGTGCGTATCTAGTGTTGTGTATGATTTTTCAGTGCTGCCATCTATATCTCAAAAGTGAAGTGAGTGATGTGTAGTGTATTCCCAGTTGTGTTTTTACCCAATATTGAAAATTTATCATCCAAGAATGTTTTTATTGGTTTGTCTTCTTATAGGACATTATGATAAATGTGTGGCTTTACTAAGAGAGAGGCACAAGGATGATATGGCATCTGTGGTGATGAAAATATTTTCTCACCTACAAGTGAATAAGAAAAATCAACTAATTATCAAGCTTATTGTAAGTTACAAAACAGAACTTGATGCTATCAGTATTTTTCTTTACCTCAATGTGTATTCCTTTTGTATTCCCATTCTCTTCCTGATCTTTCCACTTCACATAAAATTATTTACTAATGTGTTATGTAATATATTTTAGTTAATGTGTTAACATCAGTAACAAAGATGATTGTGATGTGGAACCACATCATGTCAGGGATATGGTGAATTTTGATTTGTAGGAATTTAGTGACGTTGGATTGACACTTCTGCATCAAAGAACTCCCTCGAATCAGAATTTGCTTTGTTATGTCAGAGTAGTGTGTAGTGACCTCTAGAGACAGCTGGTAGTACAAGAAAAAGAGGCGCTGTGGGTGGCCTGCAACTGACACAAATATGACCACTGACCTCATCTGTGAACAGAACAATGCATTGTGCCATCGCTCTTACATTGTACCCAAATGGGTTGAGGAACACTCAGGGATGTTAACTTTGTTTCCTGGACAGCTATGTCACCAAACCTTAATCTGATCAAGCCCATTTGGGATGCCATTGACATATGTTCTGGCTATTGATCCTTCTCCACAAAATTTTTTGAGCTGTGGGAGACTTTGCTGGAGTCATGGATCCATATCACGCATGAATACTTCTGATGCCTTATCTATTCGATGCCCAAACAAATTTCCACCATCATCAGGTTGAAAGGGTTACCTAATGCTGGATGTGCATCTCTAATTCAGTTGCTCTTGAGTGTATTTAAATGTCAAAATTTTTATTGCCAATAGCATAAAATATCCAGAAATGGAAGAGCCTTTCTGAAAGATTTATTTCATTTTTATTGCATTGAAAATGCTTTATGCAATAAATTTTTTTTATTCTTTATCTGTATTCCATACCTCCAACTATAAAAATAATTTAAATACTTTTTCTTTCCTCTTCAGGACCATCTTTGTGGTCATGAGCCTGGTCTGACTGATGAATTAGCTGTGATACTTAATGATTTAACTACTTTAAATAAATCTGAGAATTCAAAAGTTGCACTCAGAGCCAGACAGGTAAAGTTTCTTCTTTCATCTGTTTAAAAAAATGAAGAAAAACTTCTCAAACATTTCATAATTTTTTCTGTGACATTTATGGATACATATATTTTTTACCTCAACTGCACTGTTAAATGTGTCTGGGGTACCCTGTAGATCAACTCACTAAATTATGCAAATAATACGAATATTTTGTTCATCATAATATCCCAGATACTATGCAATTTAATATTCAAAGTTAATTAGTTAATTATTGATTGTGGTTATTTATTTAAATTAAAATCAAAGTTTATACTGCCTATTAACCCTCACAGTGGCAATCCCGAGATATCTTGTCTAACTTGATCCCCTTTATTTTGGCAATCCAAAAATATCTTGGGTTCTTGTAAACCCTCTCATTTTGGCATTGATGAGCCCAGATACCATTGTAAGTTTTTTCTCCTGATAAAGTTTCCCTTCCCCCATGTCCTGTCAACCAGCTGCCAGTGGACAGTCATCTGTTCAAAGTCTGATTACAGAAAGAATGTTTTTTCCTTTCCCCTTTGAGGTAGTTAGGCCGGGATTACACTATAAAAGATTGATAGAAGTTTTTTTTAAAAAACTTGAAAAATGTACAACCAATAAGTATATCGGTTACATTAGAGAGAATGTAACTAATGGGCTTATTGGTTGCTTTTTCTACAAGTTTTGTAAAAGATCTGTTATCAAAGTTTCATAGTCTAATCCTGGCCTTATACGATTAAGCGTGCTGCATAAATAACAGAAAATTATAGTTTTTTCTCTTGTTTTTTTATTATTTTGTGTTGGGGAGTGGCATTTATCAGCTCAAAGAAAAAAATATTCTTGAAAATAGGTGGCAATTTCTAGAAGGTTTAATGATTTCCACTGTGGCAGTTATAAAATGCGGATCAGGAAAATTTTAAAAACTGCTTAAAGGGCTAATCTTTATCCATTTTCGCAGGTGTTGATTGCTGCACATCAACCACCCTATGAGTTGCGTCATAATCAAATGGAATCCATATTTTTATCTGCCATTGACATGTATGGGCATGATTTCTGTCCGGAGAACTTACAGAAGCTTATCATGTCAGAAACTTCAATTTTCGATGTTTTGCAAGATTTCTTCTTCCATTCAAATGATGTTGTTAGGAGAGCAGCTTTAGAGGTTTACGTCAGAAGAGCATATATATCCTATGAACTGATTTACTTGAAGCACTTGACCATGCCTTCAGGTTTATGCGCTGCTCAATTTCAGTTCCTTCTACCTTCATCGCATCCCAATAGGTAATAAGGTTTTCCTATCTATTTAATGAATCTAATTGTGATTATCTGTGTTCTAAATTTATATGAAAAATTCTTAAAATTTATTTCAAATTAAAAATACAAATAATAATTTTAGTGATTAAAGTAATCTCAGTATAAAACAGCGTATTTTGTATTTGTACATCTCAGTATAAACAGCGGTTTCAATAAAAAATGCAAATATTTAGATACGTTGAGAAATTGAATTTCCTGGATGTTATGCCGAAACTGATATTTCGAAAGAAAAGTGATTTGTCTCCTCCGGGGAAATCAAACCCAACTCCTCTTACATACCGGGAAAGTGTGCTAACCAATACACCAGAGACACACTTTTCAATTCCTTATAACACACATTAGTAGCATGAAGCGCTGAGTGGAGACATAGCAGCCTCCCTTAACTACAGCAATTTTCGATTCCCGTAGGAGACAAATTACTTTTCTTTCCAAATATCAGTTTCGACATAACATCCAGAAAATTCAATTTCTCAGTATATTTCGGGCCGAAAAAATGCATCTCTTAATGTAGATATGTATTATAAAGAGGCGTAGGTAGGAGCTATAGCAGTATACATACAAGGTGCACTCTAAAAGTTTGGTGAATGGTCTCGGAAAACATAAAGAAAACAGAAGATACAAACAAACATAGTACCTTTACTGGCCTTCAAAGTAATTTCTATTAGCTACAATACACTTTTGACAATGGTTTTAAAGCTGCTGAAAATTTTTATCAAAAGCTTTCTTTGGAATCTCCCAAAGCAATGATGTCACTCTTGCTTGGATGTCTGGTACATCTACAAAGTATAGGACTTGCATGACTCGGCTAAACACAGCACATCATAGACAGTTTCCTTCACAGAAGCGTTTGAACCAGTTGTAACCACATTTTTTACTCACTGCTTCTGTTCCGTGAACTTTCTTAAACATTTTATTGGTTTCCATCCTGTTTTCCCATTTTATAGCAAGACTTTTATGTTTATGCATTGTCCCATTCAGGGCCATAGTGTGTCTTTTCGGGGCCCTTTTTTAAAATTTTTATTATGCAAAATAAGTGTACATTTTTTGGGGCCCCCCTATTTAGCTCATGGCCCTAGGTCAGTGCTCCGGTTGTCCCAGCCTAGTTACGGCCCTGGTCGCATTGTATTGTGACATTAACTTTCGCTCTTAATGCCTTCTATCGGTTGCTCTGGGGCAACTCTACTTCAGCGTGGTGTTTTTGATGCTAGAGGTCAATTCCTTACATGTGTCTCAAAGTGCATGCGCAGACACACATTTCTAACCCACGTTGTTCTTTAAATATTGGAACATCCGCTGAACTTATGGAACGCACCTTGTATTTAGGATTTCATTTAGAATAGTCTTCTGCACATTGTAATATTTTTCAATAAAAAAACTTTACTCCATGAAAATGTTAAAGCAAATATAGTTTTTCCTACAAAACATATATGACTGTGTTTCAAGTGTTATTGTCCAGTCCATGTTACCCTTTCCCCCATAATGATATTTATAAGCTTTTGTAAATATTCTTTTTTTCATCTAATTTAACTAAGGATACCACACAACAAAGCCTATTCTTTCGGTCTCAACAGCCCTAGAGTAGGTTCAGGTGATGATGTTGCTGTAACACCAACATGGGAAGAATCTGCTGTCACTTTGGAAAACTGTAACAGGATGGGCATTTTAGCAGCGTTTTTGAGTTTTGAAGATTTCGAATCGTAAGTTTTTCTTCATTTGTACTCCTTGAATTTTATTTCATTCAGTACTTTTCATTGATAGTAAATCATATTTGTGATCGATCGGAATGGTGTGCAGTTTGCGTTTCGTCCAGTGATGGCATTTGAATTGTTTTTTGGTTTCAAACTATTTTCGTAATGACAATTAGCTGAATCATTATAAAAATGTTTCTCATAGTTTATGTAAATTTTTTTCCCATAGTTTATGTAAATTTTTTTCCCATAGTTTATGTAAATTTTTTTCCCATAGTTTATGTAAATTTTTTTCCCATAGTTTATGTAAATTTTTTTCCCATAGTTTATGTAAATTTTTTTCCCATAGTTTGTTAAAAAAACACAGTTGAATTTGGCTAATCAATAAATTTAACAAAATTCAGTGTTTTAATCATTTGATTGAAAGAAATTTCTTCCTAAATGTCATAAAAACTTCCTTTATTTGATTAAAGTAATTTTTTATACTCGTCTTAAAAATCTGAAATATATTGCTTAATGTAGTGAATCCAAAAAAAATATTTTCTACTCAGACAGTAGACACTGCTTTGGGATCATGGATAATGTTATCATTTGGATATTGTTATCCCTTTTCCAAAGTACATAATGGACCAATATTATCTGGGGATTATCAATGGGAAAAATTAGTTTACATATTGTCATCAATATTTTGATTTGTATTCTCAATTTTTTTTTTCATTGAAAGGTTTTTTTTCTCATCCTGAAGCTCTGAAGCTAAGATTGAACCAGATTTTTTTTCTCATTCTAAGCTAAGGTTGAACCAGGTTTTTTTTCACCTATAAGGTACTGTTATCAACCCACAAGACTTTGTAGAAGGTCAGCCCAGGGTCGTCTTAAGAGCATCATGAGCCTCCGGGCCAAGTGATTTCACTGAGACCCTACCTGTTAAATTATCAAAAAATTCAACTACTCATTTTTCTGAGGCCCCCCAGACCATGCTTGGATGGGCACCATGCTTTAAGATGGCACTGCTTGGTTAACAATGTCTTATTGTTAACCAAGGCCGTAACCAATTAACCTTATTGTTAACCAATTTAATCAGGCCGTAGTAGCCGCTATGACCTATGTTGTATATGTACATGTGGCAATGCTTTTACAATGACATTCCTGTATTAGATACAAAATAAGTTGGGGGGGGGGACCATTTCCATCATTTTCTTTCAATTGACCAGATTCAGTTTCTCTGCCAAAAAATTTGAAAATGCCTGAGTGTTTTAAAAATGTAGGCTTTAGACTTAAAGGAAAAATATTGCATTCGAATATTGGTATTTGAAAACTCACGCCATTCAATAACTTTCTCCCCAGGGGGAGGGGTTGAATGGCAACCCCTGTTCAAAATGTTCAATCATGATTGAACATTTTGAAACCAGTGGTGTCCTGTTTGACCAAACGAGACATATGGTCATCTTATTTGCTTCCAAATTTGTTTAGGAATATAGTTATTAATCTTTTATTCTTATCAAAAACCAGATTCCCGGTGTGATCACATTAAGTGCTGTGCACTGTATTAATGAAAACACATTTTTCCATACTATATTTCATTATGTATATAAGTTGCATTAAATCAACATGTTAAGTTGATGTTACATGTTCCTGGGCATGTAAAATCAACTTTCTTTTCAATCTCTGTATAAAAGCCCTCTCTATGTTATCCATGTTAAACTCAACTCACTTCACATGATTTTGTCTTGTGCAATTATTTTGTGAAAGAAATTAATGCCACATAACTGAGACACCTGTATCCTATTATATCTATTGTCTTCCTATCTTATGTGAAATACATGTCTTTTTTTTCTATGAAACAAGTTCCTTAGAAAAGAGTGGTTACGCTGAAAACAAATAAGAGCTCACTGACAAGATGAATGATATAATTTTTTTTCCTTTTCGATTTTTGGGTCCCAATCATATTTGAAGAGTATTTAAGCTATGCAAAAACTAAAGATATTGTTATGCATGCATTATTTTATTGCATCTAGTCATAATCATTATTTTTAGTTCCACATTTGTGTATATAACTATTTTCATTATTCCTGCATTAATTATACATAAATTTCTTTCTTCTTAGAAATTTTTCTGACTTGATCGAAATGTTCAGAAGCTCATCTCCTGCATCGAGTCCCAGGAAAGGAGATCCAGATGGCTGTTTAGATGCATGCGCTGAACCTGCAGTAAGATTTTGATCACTTAAAAATATATTCATCAACATGTAATAAATTCTGCTTAATCTTTGATTAATGTTCTACAAATACAAATACCACAACAGATGAAATACCCAAGGTGTCGGAAAAAATATGCCCATAAAAAATTTGGATGTTTAATTCATATCTAAACTATATCAAAAATACAGCAACCCAATAAGAGCAATAAAAAACCAATAATTATTATAAAATATAAATATACCGCCCATAAAAAAAATTATGGTTGTCTCATCAAAGTACAGAAAGCCTCTCGATTTATCTCAATATATTTCTTTGTAAACGTGTCAACCATGTTGGAATTCACTACCCCCGGAGGTAAGCTGTTCCATTTATTAACAACCCTATTAGAAAAAACTCCCTACGACACCACAACCTAGAATCGTCCCTTACCAATCGATACTGGTATCACCCTTTTCGAAGCAGATGATTGACAGTGTTTTAATAACTCATGGTCCATTTTATCCATCTTGTTGAAGGTAGGTCATTCTATGGTTCACCACTATAAAAATATATTACAATATTTTTTTTTAAATATGGGTGTAAATATATGATCTTAGCATACTTTTGAAATTATACAATTTTACAACAATTTAATTAGAGGATTTTCTAATTAGTCACAATAGCCAATTAAAGGTAAAAGATAATTGTATTCCTTTATTTTACTATTATCTGTAAACTAGTAGAATATTCCTTACCAAAGCTGAATAATTGTTACCTTGAATTTATTTTCACTTCTCTCAATTTTGTGAGATTTTACACTAAAAGATGTATTTCTTAAATACAAAAAAATTGAGAAAAGAAATGGGTATAATTGTTTTTTTTTGATGATGTATTTGCCATGTATATACATATATACAGGACCATAGAGGGTTAAGATGATGTGTTTGTAAAACCTGGATAAATACATGGCTATGCTGTAAAAATGAAAATGTTGATTAGTAAAGGACATTTTATTTTTTACTTTAGTTTTCTTACACTGTATTTTATGCCTTAAAATTAACAATTCAGTATACAATATAAGTTATGATTACTGGCAATTCAAGTTTTGAAAGTCTCTTAATTTTTTATCATACTACAGCCTTCTGAACCAAAGCATATTTTGAACATTGCGGTTCTGATGCCACCATCTGAGGACGATGCACAGTGCAGTGATCGATTTACTAAATTCTGCTCAAAAAATGTGAGCATGTATATTTTTTTCAATTTTTATTGAAGGAAGATTTCTTTATATTTTTATATGCAGAAAAATACTGTAGTTTTTTGTCTGTATAACTCAATATTTTATTACCAAGGAAAAATTTATTACTTAGTTGTACCGAGAATTGTTAACAAGTTCTTTTTTAATTTGCAGATCAAGCTGTTTCATGAAACTATGATGAGAAGAGTCACCTTCATTGTTTTGCATAAGGTAAAACAAAATTGATAAGTCTTTAGTAACCTTAACTGAATGTCTGGTACAATATTAGGTTTATTTCACTTTATGAAAGGTCATTTATAAAGGTCTAATTTATCCAAATCATACATCTGACACGTAATTGAACACTGAGTTCAGAATAAATACATAAATTTAAAGGATGGATTGATATTGTGTACATTAAATAACAGCATCTTGATGCAGTGATAGAATAATTTTCTTATTGTAAAAATAAATTTTTATTTTTCAGCAACAATTTCCCAAGTATTTGACCTACAGAGCAAGAGATAATGTGAGTTGATTGATATTCATAAAATTAATTATTACTACTCTTGACTTCTTTAATTCTCTGGCATTCATCAAGAGTATACCTGTGTAGAATAATTTAGCTATTATTGATGAATATTTATGAAATTTTTTTTAAATTATACACTAAATTTTATTGTATTGAATATATATTAAATGAGGAATTTTGCTATTATAACTTACTTCTATCTAGTTTGAAGAGGATCGTATCTATCGTCATTTGGAGCCTGCTTTGGCTTTTCAGTTAGAAATTAACAGGCTTAGAAATTATGACCTTGAAGCTATTCCAACAGCCAATCAGAAGATGCATCTGTATTTAGGAAAAGCAAAAGTAAATCAAAATTTTGTTGAATCCATTGCAATTACTTAATATTATCATACACATAATTAACACATTTCATGTTATACAGTGACACCTTGGTTTTTGTCGATAATTCATTCGGAAACAATCGGTAAAATCCAAAATCTAGGTAATTATTTCCATATGAATCAATGTAAATCCAATTACTTCATTCTAGAAACTTCAAAATAATACCAAAAACACATTTCATAGAGAATAAATATAGTGTTTATTGCTAAAAACAATAAGAAATTAATATAAAATGAATATAAGAGACTATTAAATTAACATTTAATATGGCATTTGCATTTTTATATCTTTCTGAAGACTTCTTGGCATATGGAAGATGCTGAGGAGGGGGGGGGGGGGAGAAAGGTGCCAATATTATTGTTTGGTAGGGGAATTCTTCCCCCCCCCCTATACGGACCTTAGATATTAGGCCACTGTCTAGGATCACTTCCGTTCTTGGTCATTTGGCACTAGGACCAGCTCAGCCAGTGGACCCATGTCGCACAAGAAAGCTGTTCAAAGGTGTCTGTTTCAGCCGCCTCTTTAAGATCTGCCTAAAATGGGGCAAGACATTACCATTAAATAAGTAGCAGCTTTCTTCTTCCAAGGCTGCTGGCTCTGGAAACTTTCTTTAATCCCATGGAATAGTTAGACTAGAGGAGCAGGGTAATGCTCAGACAATGAGAAACAACGCCACACTGAACAGGAGAACGAAAATTAGCAATGAGGTCACATGAGCACAGCAACGAAAGCCAAGGCAACTGATGAAAACAGAGACACATTTTTTGACAAAATCAACCAAAACCGACAATAACCGAAGTCAACGAAAACTGAGGTATTACTGTGTATATTTATTATTATCAACAACAATAAAATTTCTCACATTTGCACGTATGATTTCGAAAACCTCTTCACCAGCATACCACACAATAAACTCATTGACATATGTTTTCATCTCTTTCAAAAATACGAAGGTTTCCCTTAAATTTAATTTCACACACAGGGGGGGAAACATTGTTAACTTCTGCATTCGTGAAAACTTTCTTTACAATGGAATACATATCCACAAGCAGATTAAAGGAATAACAATGGGAACCTGCTACTCGAGCACCCTTGCCAACCTTTTTCTACACTTCTGTGAACAAAAATCCAAACTGTGATACAACTTTGTTGGCTTTCGTTACATTGATGGTCTAATCATTTTCAACAAATGCAATTTTAACATCATTTTCCCCAACATCTATCCTGAAGAGCTTTCTCTAAAGGAAACCACAAAAGAATACATAATAATGTTCCTGAATATAAAAACATACAAAAACAATAAATGAGAAACAGGTGTTTATGACAAAAGAAAAGACTTCGATTTTTCTGTTCACTTTAAGCCACTGGCATTCAAACATCAACACCAAAATATTCAGAAAAACATTCATTTTGCAAATTTGTAGATTCGGACACATTTGTAATAATAAACAGGAGTTCAATACAGCACTCCTCAATCTTTTCAAAACTGCATCTGGCAACAGTATTCCAACTGCCTTCTTTAACGACATTTCCAGAAAAATCGTCAAAACAAATCTGTCCATTCTTGAGGTGATTTTTTTGTCCGGTGAGGTGATTCCATGTCCTGTGATTTTTTGACTACATTTTTGAACTTTAATTTATTTTTGACATTTTTCATAATCCTTGTAAAATATTCACTGTAATTATATTCCTGTAATTTTGTATATATTTTTCTCATGCTTCTTTGAGCTTATCTGAAGCTCTGTATATATTTTTTCTAATATTGTATTTTTAACATTTTTTCATTGTCTTTTTTTTCATTCAACATGTTTTTGAGAAGGCAGGCATCAAGGAACAAGGGTTGGCATTTTTAATGCAATTAGGCATAGCCACCCTTCAGAAACGCCTATACTTTTCAAACCATGCATGGGGTTTTCCCTGATGAAGACCCACTGCATAGGTTCTATTTCACTCTCATAAAATTCAATTTTTTTTCCTTTTTCTTAAAATAATTCTTTTTGTATATATATATATATGTATTAAAGTTTTTTTCTGCAGCTATGCATTGCAAGCTAATTTTTACCCTATCTCAGATAAAGTTATAAATAGTTAAGCCACACTTTGTCGAAACTTTGTCTTCCATCATAAACTTTCCGAAGTAAAATTTTATTCCATTATTTTATGCAGTTTTTTCTTCCCATAACATTTTTTTTATAAAACTCTTTCCTATTCTTTGCATGAAAGCATGCATTTTTTTATAAGGAAAAAGACAAAGTGATTTTAATTGATAAAATGTGTTTTTCTACTTTCTACAGTTTTTTTTGTTTAAATATAAAATTTCAGATGCCATTTGTAATGTTTAATTTGATAATTTTTGTTCTCAATAGTTTGGGTCTTCAATAATTGTTTATTAATTCCTTGAAAGACACATTCTAATAATTCGAAAAATTAAGCTTATCTTTTGGTTTTCATAGCAGCTATTTCATTTTTGACTAAAGAAAGGATGATGTAAAATTGTAGATATACTTTAGAACAGCGGTTCTCAACCTTTTTTGACACAGGGAGCCCTTTCTGGTATATAATTTCTATGGCGGAGCCCCTTGGTCCTATTTTTTATTCATTCGTCAAAGTTACTGACTTATTTTCATTATTCAAAAAAATAATAATTTTTTTTTTTTTGAATTTACTAGCTTTTTTATTTTTCTCGAGCTGTCGCAGAGCCCCTTGGAGTCCACACGGAGCCCTGGTTGAGAACCGCTACTTTAGAATGTACTTTTTTTTTTTTCTAAAAAAAGTAATGCATTCACATATTATGTTTCTATTTTACCTAATTAGCAAACTATAAACATATCCCAAAAATCTTTTCTTTATTGAAATAGTATGACATAAATGTTCCATTTAAACAGGACCAAGAGTTTTTAATCACGTCAGTAAAAAAAACCTGGAATATTTTTCCATGTTTATCATTGGTGAATGTGAAAATGTTTTCGGTTTTTTCAGGTAGCGAAAGGCCAGGAAGTCACAGATTACAGATTTTTCATCAGGTCCATCATTAGGCACTCTGATTTGGTAACAAAGGTAAAATATGCTGTTGTATGGTTTAGAATTTCTCAACAAAGAGTGTCAATCATTTCATAGATTTTGATTTGTAATATTTTTTGAATATATATTTTTAAATATTTTTTGAATATATATTTTTTGAATATATATTTTTAAATATTTTTTGAATATATATTTTTAAATATTTTTTGAATATATATTTTTAAATATTTTTTGAATATATATTTTTAAATATTTTTTGAATATATATTTTTAAATATTTTTTGAATATATATTTTTAAATATTTTTTGAATATATATTTTTAAATATTTTTTAGAAAAGGGACTTATTTTCAATCATAAATTTATTAGAAAAGTTTTTTCTCACGTTTGGTAAAGCAAATTATGCTCATATTTATTTTCAGAAGAATCTTGAGGGTTAAAATTATTATACTGGTATATAAAGTATATATCTTCTGACTAGGAGTCGTGCATCTGTGCCAACAGTTTATCCGATCAGATTTCTTCAATAAATGTTCCATAGATACACCTCAAAATATTGAATCATCAAGTTGATAAACTGATGTCTGCACCTGCTATGAGTGCATATCATATTTAATCCATAAATTGACACACACATGGTTTTTTATGATTTGATGTTTCTTTAGCTATTTCTTGTTTTTACAGTCTTGATAGGGAGTGATAGTTGACATTGTGTGTTTATTACAACTCTTTCAGGAAGCATCTTATGAATACCTACAGAATGAAGGGGAAAGATTGTTACTTGAATCAATGGATGAACTGGAAGTTGCTTTTACCCACCATTTAGTAAGTGTTATGTATATTTTTAGTTATCGAAAGAAAATCATGTGTTGTATATATGAAGCAGTGGTATGTTGAAAGCATGTTTTTTCAGTTTTTTTTTGTGTGCCGCTTATATATCCCAGATAAGGGTAGTCAGGTGTCCTGGTTGTTGCTTGCACAATGAAATGCAATTATTTTCAATATTTTTCCAATTTCACTTTCAGCTACATTAGATGTAATGCTAGGAATTTGTTATTTCACTGTTATATTTTTGCTTACTACATCGCTGATAGCTCTTATTGATATGGCAATATACTTATTAATTATATTGATTAAACTGATTGACTGCAAGTGACTTACAGAAATATGAATTCAGTTTTGAAGGAATTGTGGCCGAATTGCTTTGCAGACAGAAATTTTTAGAACTTTGACACTGAGATTATAAATGATACAGTAAAAATTCTCTTAACAGAAACCCCCATCTTTTACGGATGAATTTTTTTGTTTCACTGATGACCACAAAAGAGAGATTTTGCTGTATTAAAGAAACCAGGCATGGCTCCGATATGGAAAGCCTGTTATCTCGTAATGTTGGGATTGTCTCTTCTAAGAAAACACATTTTCAGTGTTAATCTAATGATTTCAATCGGTTTTACATTATGCATGTGAGTGCAAAGCACTGCTGTGAAAGTTCACCCTAAAAATATTGGGAGTCCTTGGAGCAAATTAATTTTACATTGATTCCTATGGGGGGAACTATTTTGCTCGTTTTCTGAACAGTTTGGTTTACTAACAGATTTCCGGAAGGAATATGTAGTAAGTTTGTAAACGGAAGGTGAGACTGTTTATAAAAGCATGAGCCACCAAATGACAGTTTCAAAAATGTTGTTTTTGTTTTGGTATTTGTAATGGATGCCCCGGTTTTTAACTACGATTTCTGGGATTTAATTGATTTTGTAGGCACCTCATCTAGTCACCCTACCCCAGCTGCTTATTTACCAGAAATCATAGCACTTTATATTTCATCAAATTCTTTTTTTTTTGTTTTTTTTAATTGAACAAACAAACAGTTCAATAGACAAAACAGACAATAAATTATAAACAAACACTTTTCAACCCAAAGGGATATAAATAATCTTCTATGGGTGGGTCGTATTAATGAATTATACACAAAATTTCTTGGCAACATGTAAAAGTATATTCTACAATAGCTTCAGGCAAGTCTCACCAAATATATTTGCTTTCATATGTTATTATACTCTGATGTGCTACCTATGATACATTACAGTATATATTTTCCTACACCAAACATATATACATATTTTTCTCCTTGAAATTTATAAATTCATCAACCATAGAATGAAATGAACTGCTCAATATCTGTTAGATCCAGTATGCGATCTTTTATAGCCTTCTTAAACATATGAAATGATTGCTGCAGTTAACAATATCAAATTCTCTACATATTCTCAAAGAAAGAAAACATGACAACTTTTTGTAATTTTTTTTAGGTAATGGTATATGAAGGTATTGTAATCTCATAGTGCTTCTTTGTATATTCACTCTGAGGTACCGATTGGGATTCTTATACATGAATAGTAAAACTTTATACAAATAAAGTTGACATACATTAAACAGTTCTACATCATTCCTGTCAAAATAAATTCATTCTTTCAAAATAATTTGCTTTGTATTTTACAAACCAGTTAGTTTGTTTAGGGCTCTTGTTTTATATATGTTGGGCTGATGAGAAAGTTGCTGCGTTTTATGTTTTAATCAATATATAGTATATTGATATATTTAATTTTATTCAGTATGGTTATCTTTTATTGTTTCCTATGTATACCTCCTGATCTAACAGTTTTTTACCTTGTTAGGCAAAAAGAACTGATTGCAATCATATATTTCTGAATTTTGTACCCAAAGTCACCATGGATCTTTCTAAGGTAATATCATGTTTAATCTTGTCTCATCTGTGAGAATTGGAAGTATTGATTATTTCTGACTTTTATCATTTCTGAATAATAAAAAATTTTCTGGGAAAAAGAAGATACTTATGTATTGACAAGGATTGATTGCACTTGTAGTTTTTAATTAACATAAGTGCATTATAAATAATTAATCTTTGTTCATTTTTTGGAATTGATAAGAAAAATTATATGAGCTAATTCATCTTTTCATTCTTTTCTGTAAAAGTTTGTCAGCTAAATATTGAAATGTTATGAATCACACGGGTGTCTAAAACTTACTTCTGTTCACAGATAGCAGAGAACGTTAGAGCTATGGTAATGCGATATGGCCCAAGGTTATGGAAATTGAGAGTCCTGCAGGCAGAACTAAAAATGACCATTCGGTAAATGCTATGAATGAACTATATGTAATATGAACTATTTTTAAGAAGTATAGATTCATATTGATGCTTATTCACTAACACATTCTGTCAACAAGTTAATTGATCAAAGTGTGTGTGTGTGTAGTCTTACAAAAAGTTTCATTTTGAGATGTTTTAAGGCATGCACAAATCATGTGTTTGAATTTAACTGAAAATAACTACTGTAATCTGTAAATTCCATACATTTTAAAATTAAATTCAAAATATGTTTAACTGATTTGACTTTTCCCCCTTATTTATTTTATTTATTATTAAGTGTTTTAATATCATAATTTTTTTAAATAAAACCATCAAATATGAAATTTCTATTCAATATTTTTTTTCAGTCTAAATCCTCATGGGAAATGTATGCCCATTCGGCTTTATTTAGCTAATGAGAGTGGATATTATTTAGATATGAGTCTCTACAAAGAAGTCACAGATCCAGTGACTGGTTTGATAAAGTTTGAGGCTTGGGGCCACAAGCAAGGTCCGCTGCATGATCTTCCCATTTCCACTCCCTATATGACAAAGGACTACCTTCAGCTAAAGCGATTTCAAGCTCAATCTAATGGAACTACTTACATCTATGACTTCCCAGATATGTTCCAACAGGTAATGCTCCTTATGAATATGCAATGCTTTGGCTATCGAAGCATAATCTTCTCACTGTTAATATTACTTATTTCTCAGGCTTTTCTTTATTGCAACATTTTTTTTCTTTTAAATTCTTCAGGTCAATGAAATATACTGTTAATTTTATATTACGTAGTGAGAAGTCTGTAGTCCTTCATTATGAGTTTGAGCACTTCGAATTGTAGCTGCATGAAGTGATCACATTCCAACATTTCTATTACCTTTTATCTTTATAGCTTAATTTCATGTTATTTTTCAGTAAAAAATCATTAATAATTTTTTGTTCAGGTATCAAATTATTTAATCATTGTTTTTTTTTATAATTTGCTTGATGAAATGTGTTTTTAGTTGATGAAATAATTCAAATTTATTGTTTACTTGCGATATGTGTTGAATGGATAAAATATTTTGCTTATAAATTTATCAACATTTTGTAAAAAGTGAATGTGCTGATTCATTTGATTGGCTGATTTATAAATACTTTACATCATTTGTTTTCTATATGTACCAAAGTTTTCATTTAATTGTATTGATTTTTATTTCCTTTGATGCAAAATTTCACTAGTCACTGCACAGATTGTGGGAAGAACACATCAGTGGCCACCCCGAGGTAGAAATCCCTGCACAGGTGTTGAAATATACAGAACTGGTTTTAGATGCCAGTGGTAATCTTGTAGAGCAAAAGAGGTTACCTGGTGAAAATGATGTGAGTTTGCATTGCTTCATATGTGTATAAATTGATAAAAATTTGTCTACTTTATTTTCCATTGTTAGTAAGAAAATATTAGTTTTGTACATAGAAACTGAAAGCAATGGGGATGGAGTGAGGTAATAATTTGAATAATTATTTCTATATATGCACAGTTTCACAATTGAAAATAATCTTACCTTTTCTTTGGTGGTGTAAAAACAAGTGTTTAAACTTATTGAAATGTTTAACCAAAAATTCCAACTTTTATTGGCCTGTATTTTGTTCACAAGAATCAGCCATAAAAACCATGCCAGTTGAATCTTCACTAAAAATATATATCTCTAAATTGTGAATTATAAAAGAGGAAAAAAATGTTCTAGAATAAACCCTACTTTGTGGGTAGTCTTCCCATAGAATATGTTATGAAATTGTAGACTTTTTTTAGTAGACATTTTGTATCATTTTTCACTTACAGGTCTGATTGAAACTCAATGTTTTTCATTCGTGTTATAGAAAAGACATTATTAAATATTGAAGGAATATTTGTGATGCCTAGAATAGAAAACAAGTTAATGTGTCACCAAAAATTTATAAAAGTAGTGAAAAAAATGAATTGTACCCACTTGCCAATTTTTAAGTTATCAGCTATTTAAAAAAAACAGTAAAACCTCAACCCCCTTCCCCTGATTTGAAAAAAATCTAATATATTAATTATTTTTTAAGGATGAAGCTGCCAGCCCTTACCCTACAATGAAATGGGCTATAGTTATTTTACAATATTTATATGACGTGTTTTTATTTAAAAAAATTATAAGTTCATTTCTTCAATGAAATTCTGTTCATCAAAATTCTAGTCACATTTCTTTTTTAAAAGGAATGCATGAAATTAAAGTAATGTTATTCTGTAGTGTTAAAATTAACAATAATTTATTAAATGTGCATGTTAGTCTTTTTCTAACATGTATAAATAATGTAAAGTTTAAAAAAAAATTGTCACTCCCAAGTTTTATTTCTGTACTAAGAATCTTCTATGCAACAGATTTTTTGATTGAATTAATGTAAGGACACGTACTGTATTTAATATGGCTTGCTTGTGTATTTATTAATTATTATATTCGATGTAATTCTATATTTCTTTTTAGATTGGAATGGTAGCTTGGAAAATGACTTTCTTCACTCCAGAATATCCTATGGGCAGAGATGCAATCGTCATTGGCAATGATATCACCCATTTGATAGGCACTTTTGCCCCTCGTGAAGATCTATTATTTTTAGTAAGATTTATTCATTCTTGCAATCCAAATTTTATTTTAAATCTGATTGCACTTAAAGTATTTCTGATTTTTTTTTTCTATTTCAAGTAGAGCAACATGTTCTGGCATTCAGTAACTGGTTTTCAAATTTAGAAAATTTAATTGGTTTTGAGTTTAAATAATGTGCACAGAATTATTGTTTTACTCAGTCCTTGAAACATCCCCTTTTAAAGAAATTTTTTTCTTCAGAATATTGACATGAAATGCATTTTGAATTTCAGAAAGCTTCTGAAAGAGCTAGAGAAATGGGCATACCCCGGTTGTATGTATCAGCCAACAGTGGTGCTCGCATTGGATTAGCAGAAGAAATAAAGCATATTTTCAACATCTGCTGGCTCGATCCAGATAATCCTGACAAAGTAATGTTTTCTTATTTAAATTGAAAATTTTAATTACAATAATGAAATCTTCTGTAACAAAACGTGTTCCAGAGATGTCACTGTTCCATATGGTGAAAGAAGTGTCTCAACACATGATGAATTGTGTAAATAGACAAATTAAAATTATGTTAACTAGTTTCTTATGGCTGATAGCATAAATACTGAGCATATTCAGACAACTGTTATTTACCACACATATTCCAATATAGCTCAGTTGCACTGCACGATAGGCATCATAGATAGCCTCAAAAGGCTGTAGGAAGGGTGGCGCAATAATGATGCCAATTCATAAATGCATATACATTCAATTAGTCAGCTCCATCATTGATTGCTGGGGGGGGGAGGGACACCTCCTCCTTTATCTCTGTCCATGTCTGTTATACTGTGGTTTAGCAGCTTGTGACTCAGGTGGGGGGAAAACATTCTCTGGCCTGCTCAGTCTTGATTTAGTCCGATCATTGGCATATACAAAGGAGAAGTTTCGTGGGGTCTAAACCCCCCCCCCCCCCCAAGAAAATTGTGCATGCGCCTACGAGTCCAATAGAGGCTCTTCTGGATTAACTGGAAAGCTGATTGTGATCTTTGCCAAGATATTGTCTGAGGTTTTCATGGCCGGCGTTAAATGACTTGCAAACGGTTTCCGGGTTATTAGGCGATGGTCTTTGCCAAGATGTTTAACTTATCTATCACAGCTGTCTTCCATGTTGAAACAACAATGATGGAAAATACTGGCAACATAATATAGAAAGCTGAGAAAAAAATTTAAAATATACCTCCTCCTGACCAGATCATGACCTGCTGCTCTATCTCAAGAAAGAATTATAATCAGGGGTGGTCGAAGAAGTTCAAAATATACCCAGGAGAGTGGGGATTAATTGCAGCAAAAGTGACCGTACACTGTGTTGGTTCTTAAATAAGTGCAAAATGGTCTTGGGTATTATATCTCTCTATATAGCGACTTTTTCCCAACTTAGTGCTATTGAGCAAATAAGATCAAGAATGATTATTTGCTTGAATTTTTCTGGGTGAGTCATTCAATTAACTATTCATTGTAAAGTAGCTAGTCATTCAAGTAATTTTTTTCCTAGTTTTTTTTTCTGAAATAAATGGTTGTCATTCATAATTTTTCTCCCATCACTGGCATTTCCTGCATGTGAGAGATAATTAGATAGAGACCCACAGTTTATAGCCGATTCCGAACTGTAACATTAAAAAAAATGTGGGTTTTTTTTCCGTCTTGCTGAGAGGGTGATGCACATATGCCTTGTTGTTGGGAAAGTAGGCTCTTCATCAGCAATATGCTTTATAGTCCTCTAATTTGCTGTTTAAATGGTAGTATAGTTGAACCATAAAGAAAGTATGACTAGGTTTTACAAACTTTCACAAAATATAAGTATTGAATCTGTTAGTAGAGTAGACGTGATATATGATCAAAATGTAATTCTGTTTTCCATATGTACTATCCTATAAGGCAGGCATCTTCAACCTTTAAAACATTGTGGGCAAAATTAAAATTTTTCATGAAGCCTGCGGGCCACCAAGTTATACTGTAGTATTTTCAATCATTAAATAAAAGGTTCTTCAAATATTGTTATCTTTTATTAATTCTGAAATCAGTCCCGATAATTCTGGAATTATTTATTCCTTATTTATTTAACCAATTCTTAAATTTTTTCATTAATTATTACTTTTAATAATTCTGAAATTTCTTTCAGTAAATTTTATAGCATTTTTTCAAATACTTTTTTTAATTTTCATCAATTATGAATTTTTTTTTCAATAATTCTAAAATTATTTATTTTATTAAAAAGTGAATTTCAGCATTTCAGTGAATTCTGTGATTATGTAGGCCTTTCTGATGTCAAATTTTGCCTCTGTTTATGAAATCATGGGCTCCGGGTTCCCCTAATTCATTTCAATGTTTCTTTTAATGTGTTAAATGTGCAGCATTACTATTGAATCTGAAAGGTATCTCACAGTTCTTAAACACAGCAGTACAGATTTCAGTGGCTAATGCTCTTGAACAAGTTTTTCTCCTAATTCTATCCTTTTTCTATGTAAAGTATTTTTTTTCTCAAAATGGTTGATGGGCCACAGCAGAAAGCTCAGAGGCTTGCATTTGGCCTATGGGCCATGGGTTGAAGACCCCTGCTATAGGGGTTCATGTTATTAAGGTTTGACTGAATTTTTGTAGCATTTTGATCTGAGCTGTTGAGAAACATATATTTTTCAATGTTTTGTGAGATGACCTAAATGATCTTAAGAAAATCCATATTGACAATTAACCATTGCAGGGTTACAAGTACTTATACCTCACACCAGAAAACTTCAAGAAAGTCAGTGCAATGAATGCTGTACATGCTGTGTTGATTGAAGATGAAGGAGAACCACGTTATAAGATTACAGATATTATTGGTTTGTATTATTTATACCTTTTTACTTTCTTTTTCATATACAGTGAAACTTGTGTATGATACTGTCTGTGATAATAAGCCTGCCTATCACTATATTTTCTTTGGTCCCAGCAGAAATCCTATTCAATAGGAAATAGCCAATGTTCAAACTGTCTACAATGATAACCGGTCTATAACAATATTTTTTCTTGGTTCCTACAGTATCGTTACAGACAGCCTTTACTGTATATTACTTGAATGATGTAAGGAATATGAAGGGATATAATATATCAAGTTTTTTATAGGTAAGGATGAAGATCTAGGAGTTAGCAACTTGAGGTATGCTGGCACTATAGCCGGGGAGTCATCACAAGCATATAAAGATGTTATAACAATCAGCATGGTGAGTAAAACCAGAATTCTATATGCTTGAGAGCTACCATTTTCCATCATCTATAGAAGATAACCTAGAATCATTTTTTTACTCTTTCTAAAATACGAACAAGTTATTGAAACATTTTGAAGAGAATTGAAGTTGAGCTATATTATTATGTTTAACTGTTTTTTGATCCCTGATATATATATATAATTTTTTTTTGTGATAGGTAACTTGCAGAGCTATTGGTATTGGAGCCTATCTTGTGCGACTTGGACAAAGAGTAATTCATGTCGAAAATTCTCACATTATTCTGACTGGAGCTGGTGCATTAAATAAAGTAAATATTTTTTACTATTTTGAGTGCATGTATTTCAGTACTATAGTAGAGGACTTGTAGCTGGAGAACAACTGAATAATTTTTAAATGCATTTTTAAAAATATAGGTATAAGGAAGGTTTATGAGAATTCAGGTGACCTAAAAAATTGTGTAAAAAAAATTTTCAGCTAATTTTATTAGACTAGATAATATTGTAGTTGTAAGTATTTTATATTTGCTCTACTTATATTTTTCAGGATTTTAGCAGATGATAATTTCTTTCATGTAAAAATTGTAATTTTTGTTTAATTGCTGATATTTGTTATTGGGAATTTAAAAAAAGCCAGATATTTCAACATATTTTTCCCTCACTTTTCAATGTGTATATTATAATGATACTGACATTTTTAAATTGTTTTTAATTCTTCCATTTTTTCTTCCTTGCTTGTAGTTGTTAGGTAGAGAAGTTTACACATCTAACAACCAGCTAGGTGGCATTCAGATAATGCACAACAATGGTGTTTCCCATGTTACTGTTTCAGATGATCTGGAAGGGGTTTACATTATGTTGAAATGGCTGTCCTACATGCCAATGGTAAAATTGATTGAAATATATTATTCCCCCTAAATTCATAAATTTTCATTTAGATACATCTATGTGATATTTTATTATCTATTTTGAAGCACTAAAAATGAAATTACTTAGTTTTTCAATTCTAACTTTATAATTAAGTTTTTTATTAGTATCTGATATTAATTTCTGTTGAGCATTGTTTTAGCATTGCTATTTATGTTGAACAGTTTTTTTTTTTTTTTTGCATACCTCCATGATATATGATTAATGAATAGCTAAGTTTCTATGAAATAAATATAAGTAATATAAAAAAATGTAAATTTATTATTTTCCTTGTTCTTAATTTTAGTGTAAAGGAGAAGATTTGCCCATTGTAGAGTCTTTGGACCCTGTAGACAGGGATGTCATTTTCACTCCTCCAATGAAAATGACTTATGATCCTCGTTGGTTATTAGCTGGACGAGAAAGTCCAAGTAAGTAAATTAAATCTTTCAAATTTGATTTTGATGAACAAATCTTTATAAAATTGATATTTGTATGTTTTCACTGATAATGTTTAGTTCTTACTGAATATTGATTTGAAACTTTGTGTAATTAATTTTCTTCCATTTGTACACTTGACTTTTTATATTATTTAATTATCATTTATGCATGCTGTTAATTATTGTAATTTGTGCATGCTGTCTTTTGCACATATGCAGTATCTTATATATAAATGTGAAAGTATGTATGTATGTTCTTTATACAAATCTACAGTTTAAACCGATCGTCGCCAGATTTTGCATATGTACCAAACAGGTCCGGAATTGAACCGTAGGCTACTTTAAAAATTCGTCAGAGCTGGGCAAATGCCCGAAATGGGCGAAAAACTGTCGGGCAACAATAGTTTTGGGGCCTCAACAATTACTTTCGGAACGTTTACTTTGGTTACCGTGGTTTCCAACAATGCGTTTCAGATGTGAATATATGCCTTTACAATGGTTTGTCACACCTTTAATTCTGTTATTATAACAGTTTATTCCTTTATAACGGTTTGTCACTTTTCCAATCCTACCAGTAATTGAAGAAAACCCGGGAAGAGCGCCGGGTATTTCTGCTAGCCTATATGCAGGGTGTCCTGTAAGTGATAATGCAGCCTTTATTTCATCAACCGCCCATCGTAGAGGTATAGTTTCAATTTAAAAAATGCTTAAAAGGCGTTTGAATAATATTCGCTGCACAAGCTGGGCGTATTACGTCGCTAACAATAGAGAACAACAACTACAACGACAAAACTGGGAACAAAAATGTTCAACGCCATCTGATGAACTCAATGCTTGCCTCAAATCATCAACACTCTGGCACGAAGTTAAAAAATTATCATTATCCACCAACATGCGAGTTCAACTGCAAAATGACTCAGCACTGCTATCATTTTCACATCAGTTGACCAACCAGCAGACTCAAGCACTGGACCGATTACGTTCCCAAATGGATTTTGCCAGTTGTTAAACTCAGTTCAAGAACTTGCAGACAAAGTCTTCCCAAAAATGACCAAAACCATGAGTGGCTTTCTGAGAGCGATTCTGGCACCGAAAAATGACAGTGTGAACAAGATCAACGAAAAAATCCTAAAAATTATTCCAGGAGACTCCACATCTTACAATTCGGTTGACACTGTCACAGACACAGCGCAGACATTTAGCTCTGTATCCTGCAGAATTTCTGAACTCCTTTGGATATTCCGGGTGTGCCACCACACAATTTGACCCTCAAAGTCGGAGCACCTATAATGCTTTTAAGAAATTTGGACACAGAGACTCGGCAATGGCACCAGACTCTGCATGAAGAAATTGCACAATTGCATCATTGAAGCAACGATTCTAACTGGATGTGACAAAGAAAAATAAGTCTTCATTCCACGTATCCCAATTATCACCGAAGAAATGCCATTCACTTTCAAGCGATTACAGTTCCCGATTCGTTTAGCTTTTGCCATGACAATCCACAAAGCGCAAGGCCAGTCGTTAGCAGTGGCAGGTATCAACTTACTTGAGCCCTGTTTTTCACACGGACACCTTTTCGTCACCTGTTCGCGTGTTGGTAATAGCAAAAATTTGTACATCTACACACCAGATGGAAAAAGAAAAAATATTGTGTATCCACAAGCGATTGCCTGAAGATTTTAATTAAAATATTTAAAAATAAAAGTAATTTTTTCTTACTTGATGCAGAAATTTTTTTGATTAAGAAGTAATTAATAAGCTATACATATATACATTTTTTACGGGGCGGGCAACATCGCCGGGTATCAGCTAGTTGCATTTATATGCTAGAATGACCACCTAAAATTGCTGTGCATTTGTGGAAGTCAAATTTGACAATCTTTTTGAATATCCAAATGACTTTTGCATTAGAAACACTTTTCTGGATTACATGAAATCTTGATGTCATGATACTCTGTGGACCAAGAAAAAAATATTGTTCTTGAGGGATTATCATTATATCAAGAAGCATCAGTTTAATTTTATAGGCATTTCCAAACAAGACTTGAAAAAATATTGTGGTGGAGGGGTTTATCATTGTATGAGTATCATTAACCTATCACAAACTTAGGGAGGTTTCATTGTATTTGATTTTGATAAAACACTGATATTCAAAATCAATTAATTTTTCTGATTCACCCTTGTTTTTTGCCAAATTTTTGGCCTCAATTCACATCATTGTTTTTTTAAACAAATATTTATTCTGCATATTTACTATGTGTATTTAAAAACTTATTTAACTTTTATTTTCAGACCTTCCAGGATTCTGGGAAGACGGATTTTTTGACCACAATTCTTTCATGGAAATAATGCAGCCATGGGCAAAAACTGTTGTGTGTGGACGTGCCAGGTTAGGTGGAATTCCTGTTGGTGTCATCGCTGTAGAAACAAGAACAGTTGAGACAGACATCCCTGCTGATCCTGCAAACCTTGATTCTGAAGCAAAGGTTAGTTATTCGTAATTTAATAGGATTTCCTAGACTATTAATTCTTGAAAAATATTTATTGCTAAATTTATCACTTTAACCCTTCAAGCAGCATTGTCGAGATATCTCACCTCCGTAAAAGCCTCTTACTTTATCATTGGCAGGCCCAGATATTTTTTAAAGTTTATTTCTAATGGAACACTCTTCTCTATACCGCCTTAGTTTGCACCTGCTGAAAATCGGAAGAAAGCCTACTTTATTTAAAAAAAAGACATTTTGAAGGTGTTTAGTGATTTCTGCTGTTCCACTGAAAGGATTAAACTAACATTTTGTCTTCCAATATTTTTTTTTTTATCTATGTTGATTAAAAACTTAAAGTTTTTTACTATTTGATGTCTTATTAATAAAATAATAATTAGTTCTTGTTTTAAATTGTGTTTCAGTGCTAGCTTCCAAATCATACAGTGGACTAATAGAATGGGAAAAAGTGAATTTTCTTGAGTTTGAAAAACTGAACAACTTTCTTAAAACTTCATTTACCACTTGATTTTTGATTAATTTTTTGAGAAAACAATGGTGGATGAATTTTTATTCAAACTTTAATTGATCCAGTTTCATTCTTGGTGTGGCAAAGTTTAAGATAGTTTTGCAATATTATATATTTTCTATTCTGTGTTTCAAGAACCTGGGGTCTAAAATTAAGAAAACCAGACCTATACATCATATATCTTTTTTTCATATAAAACCATGACTTTATGACCTACCAAAAAGATTCATCAGATTATTAGAATAACTCCAGCAGTTGTGAAAGTTTGAAAGTGTCATTGTGAGATATTTCTTACACTGAATAGTATTTCATATTTGATGCCATAACTTAATTTTCAAGGCCTTTGCAGCCATCATTGAGTTTTGGTAAGGTTTTCGTGGCCATCATTTGATGAAAATTGACTATTTGGATTCGAAGACCGTCGTCTGTTTGAGTTTGTCCTCAATATTTCCCCAACATTAGTTATCATCTTCAGGAAAGTTGGTAAAATTGGAACAAAAGTAATTGTGCATTGACTTGGTAAAACAGGAATGAAAGGAATTATTCACTAACTCTCCTGAAGATGATGACCACTAGTGTAAGGAAACATTGAAGACAAACTCAAATAGACGATGGTCTTCAAACCCGAATAGTCAAATTTTATTATTAATATTGTTACTTGAACTTACAATGAAGTCTGTCTTATAACAGAAAAAGCTCTAATAGCCTTATTAATTTTCAATTTTCATATTGTTGGTCCATAATTTCTTTCAAGATTATTTCCCAAGCTGGGCAAGTCTGGTTTCCAGATTCTGCTTACAAAACAGCTCAGGCTATCCGAGATTTCAATCACGAAGAACTTCCTCTCATAGTCTTTGCTAATTGGCGAGGGTTCTCAGGAGGAATGAAAGGTTAGATCTTCACTTTATTATTTTTTAAAGGGTTATATTTTAATACCTAAGTTAGCCCTTATATACACAACTTTTTTTAATTGGAATCACTTTTTTCCACCATCAATTTTAACAATTTATGGGGGAAGTTAATTAAGCCATTTTTGTATTAATTTAAAGGAAATTCAGAAAAGCTGAAAAAAGACAAACATGGATTCAAACTTAGTGAGCTAGAGGTTAGTCACTATACCCTGTGACTTCATGTTTACAAAATTTCCAGTTTTTACAGATTGATCTCAATTCTTCAGGCTATTTAAGCATTTTTCATATTCACATATTGACAAATGATTCAACTGTCTAACTCACCTATCTGTCCCTAATCATAAAATATTTTGTATGAAAATTCGAACGTTGCATCATAAGCCAAATTATGGCAGTAAAAAATTAAACTGGTTTAATGTCTCATGAACATTTCTTATTTTCTTGCATGTTTCATTGCAAGTTTAAAAAATGACCAGCATTCTTAAATGTACTGTAATACTTATTCAAGAAATGTATTTTCATCTATAGATATGTATGATCAAGTTCTCAAATTTGGTGCTATGATAGTAGATGCACTCAGAGAATATAACCAACCTATTCTTGTGTATATTCCTCCTTATGCTGAATTACGTGGTGGAGCTTGGGTTGTTGTTGATGCTACAATAAATGAAAAGCACATGGAAATGTATGCAGATACTGATAGCAGGTAAATAAATCATTTTTTTCTTACTCTGAACTAACATTATGCAGGTTGACATTAGAATTTATTCTAAGGTCAACGCTTTTTCTTTGGCGTTTAGACACACACTTCAGCTTTATTCTTAATCGGGTACACACAGGTGTATCACAGATAGCATTCTTGAATTAATGTACAAAATAATTTCATGGATGCAGCAGTATTTCTGAGTCTTTATCATGCCTGTTTTTTTCATTTTCACTCAGAGGTGGCATTCTTGAACCTGAAGGAACAGTTGAGATCCGTTTCAGAAAGAAAGATCTCTTGAAAACAATGCATCGTATTGACAACATTTGCAAAACAATAATGAGTCAGTTAGCATCAGATATAACCAAAGATCAGAAAGCTGATCTAGAAAAACAGCTTCACCAGCGAGAACAGTACTTACTGCCGGTATATCATCAGGTTGCTTTGACATTTTCTGACTTGCATGACACTCCTCGTCATATGCTCGACAAAGGTGGTATCCAGGTAATTATGGTGAATATTTAGTGCAGTCACCAAAATCAAAACCTTCTAATACTTTATTCACATTAGTCATATGTGGAAATAAACTTTGACAAAAAAGTTTCCATGAAAATTTTTAATTTTTACATTCTGAACGAATAAAGAAAATATGTAATGCTTTTATACAATTTTTATATGATTGCATTTTTTTTTTACTATTACTACTTAACCCTCCATGAACCTTTAAACATTCCTCTGAAGAATTTCTAAGAAATTGATACATGCCAGAACATGTGTATATGAATGGCTCTAACACATTTATGTTGTCAGAGTTATGCTTGTTTTTTTGTTATATGGGTGCCGCCATCTATTTGCCTTATTTGGAAGTGAAAATAGAAAGTCTGAATTTGCATGTCATGTTGATTGTTTGCATGCTCTCTGTAGTAGACACTTTTTCAAATGGGAGACATCTCACATTTGTTCCTTGAAGTTGAAAAATTACTCTCTAGTGCTTTTGATAAATTTCTTCAACCTAAGGCAATGTATCAGTGAGGTGACTTAGTGGGAGTAAAGATCATTATCCCGATATGTAATGTACCTGTGCCTGCTTCAAAATAACAAATTTTTCTATGCATTAATTTTTACTGGAAAGCTTACATTTTCTTAAATTAACTTAACCACATTAAAAATTATTTCTTTGAGTATTGTTATTTGCAATGAATTACCAGTTTCTCAATGGAATGAAGTAACCTCTTTATATGCAGACTCTGCTGTGTCAGTATGTTTTTTATTTGATTAAATCATAACTGTTTCAGTGGTGATTTTTAGAATCTAAATTTAGATCCAAATTGGTTTAAAAAATTTTATTTGTAACAAAATAATGAATTTAAAAAAAACTCTCTTCAGGAAATCATACCATGGGCTAAATCACGAACTCTCCTTTACTGGAGATTGCGACGACTTCTTCTTCAAGACAGATTAAAAAAGAATATCCTAACTGCAAAGCCTATTCTAAGCGATGGAGAAATTGAATCTATGCTAAGGCGTTGGTTTGTTGAAGAGCACGGGGCTGTAAATGTAAGTTTTACTGTAGTCTTTATAAATATGTTTTGAAAAAAAATTTTAAAATATGATTTTGGTTTACAAATTCTGTTTCATGCTACACATAGGTTTTAACCATTTTTATTGCCATTGGTACTTAATGGTATCTTTAACTATTAGTTTTTAAATGGAAGGCATTATCAGACTTTACAGTGTTTATTTTATCAGTCTTTTTGTTTTTATTTTTTTAAAAAAGAGCAAAATACTTTTTAATTTTGAATGTTTATATATGAATCAAGAAAAGCATATAGGAAAATAAATTAAATAAAAGAAAAGCTTCTGTTAAAAGCAGTTTAACTCAAGCTGTCAGTCTGAATTAAACTGATCTTTTGCTTTTTAATTTTTGTATTAACACATTGGTGACGGCCCTGGAAACTACTGGTTTTTTCCCCTCCATGAATTGAAAGCACTTTTTCAGTATTTGACTTTCGCCTATCTGGCTGTGAAAAATATTAACATATTAACATGGCATTGTCTGAAAGGTTTGAATTCACTATCGGTTTCCTTCCATGTTTGGCTTTTTCCCCTTGGAACTTTTTACTTTTTCTATGTGAAAAACATTATTTTAAACATTACAAATATTATTTAATTAAATTATTTTTTTAAACATTACAAATATTTGTCCTTATATTTTCACATAGATGGCAGACTCCATTAGAAGCATACTAAATTTGCACACATGAGATGCATCACACTCTCGAACATCACCAACAACTTGTGAGAGTGAATAAAGAACTATATATAAGCAGCTGTCTGGAGTTTGAGTATCAAATCAGTCTTTCCAACACCAGCCATCATTAGGAGATATTATAATTATGGATTTAAAACTCTCTAATGAAAAAAATAGAATCAAAATAATTATTGCTGCTCTTAATCAACTGAATATAGGAAAAAGGCTAGTTCAAGAGAATCTTATTCGTAGAATGACAGCTGTAAAAACTAATCTGCTACTTGTAGCGGTGAATGTTGATTGAAAATTTCAAATTCATATAATCTTCATATCCAGTGTTGTGCATGATAATTGGTATTGGCGTAAAATATATATGACATACTAGAAATGGCGCATGGAGATTTTATATATCTGGTCACTGGTGCTTCAAGAGTAATTTGAAAATAAGATTATCGTGTAAAAAAAGTTTTGAAGATAAACAAGTTTGAAATGAAGATGTAGGTTTACGATTCAATTTTTTAGGCTTGTAACATTTCTGGTAGGAAAATATTTATATGAATAATAAAATTCATATAAATATGAAAAATGCTTGTTTACACTAGATATGTTTTTGAATACTTTTTATACTGCCATATGATTAGTGGTAGTAGTTATTTTTTGTTGGTTTTTCTTTTCTTTGCACCCAGGAGATGTGCATGTGACTTTCTTATTCTTCTAATAATTCTGCAATTAGGGATATAAATTCATTTTGTTTTACTCAGCAATATTTATGGGATGACAACAAAGCTGTTGTGGACTGGTTGACTTCCCAGCTGGACGTCGCCAGAGAGCGCTCTCATATCAGGGAAAACATCCACTGCCTACTTTTGGATTCCATACTTTTGCAAATACGAGGGTGAGTAGAAGCATAATTCATTCTGAAAAAAATATTTTTCATGTGTAATTTAGAAGAAAAGTACTTGTATTCACTATTTCTGACTAGTCTTTTTCCCTGAATATTCATTTTAAAGAAAATTTGTTTTTCCACATTTTTTTTAAATAACATTTCAAGTCATATTTTTTCCCCAGTCTATAATTGATGAAAACTAAATAATATGCAAAAATAAATTATATAATTATAAATTGTGATGTGCAGTGCAACCGTGTAGGTGCGCACTACCTGATATGATCACATTGGGACTCAGGAAGGGCTGATAACAATAACCGATTGATAACTATATCTGAAATAAACCTAGATACAAATTCATTGACCATAGGTTTCGTTTTTGTGTGAAAGCTGAAAACCATTAAAAGAACCTAAAAAAAAAGTTTTGTTTTTGTAACAAAATTTAAATTAATGTCGCTCCACAAGTATTTGGAGCAGGTCATTGAAACCTTGGTTATTTTCATATCTTGACAGCAGCTGTACTTTCATCGAATTTGAAGAAAATTTGAGTCAGTCACACATGCAACTGGCTATCAATGTTTTTAGTTTATTTTTTTATGGAATGAGCCTTCTGCAAAACATATCTTGTACTATTTTTGTTTTGAAATGAGCAAAAAGCCTTGGTCAAAAAAAGATAAAAAGATAATTGATTGAAATTGTTATAATTACATAAATGAAGTTTCTCTTATGTTGCGATATATATCTGTACTGTACTTTGGGAAAACTATAGCATTATCTGTGATTCTAATAATTTTCATCTACTGTAAATAAATATAGTGAAACCTCTATAATGATACTTTGCAGACCATAAAAAAATATTGCTGTAGAGGGATTACCACATTATATGGAGAGACTGTAGTTTAACATTAACCTACAGACATTTCCAAATAAGCTTTGAAAAGATATTGTAGAAGGATTTATTGTTATATCAAGTATAGTTGTAGAGGTTCCTCTCTCACTGTATATTAATTATGAAATAAATTATATTATAAATTATAATATGTGCAAAATTAAATATTCAAAAAGTTTCAAAATTCATATTTCCAGCTACTAAACTCAACATTTCATTGATTCAAGTTTTTTTTTTCATTTTTCCATATGTAAATTTAATTTCACATTTATCTACCAATTTGATGTTATCATTTTTCCCCGCAGCTTATTACAAGCTCACCCTGAAGTTGTCATGGATTCTGTAGTTCACATTGTACAGAACATGAATTCTCAGCAGAGAACAGATGTTTTGAACACAATTCGTGCTCTTGAGGCTCAGGTGCCTGCAGAAACCTCACAGGGAGGCCTACCTAAGAAGTCTTCATTACCGAAATCTCCTTCCGACAATAATCTCACCGATGGCTGAAGCAATAATACCATAGTGATACATTTCACTTGATGTACAGGAAAACAAATATTCAATTTTTTTATCTTTTCCCACTGAAAAAATTTTACTCAGACATTTTTTTCGCCAGATATTATGATCTAGAGATATATCAATGGATTTACTTACTTTTTTTTTAGGTATCGTCTGTATCGTTACAGGTGAAGAGCCATCTTTTTTTTTGTTCCTTATTGCATTATAAATTCTAGAGTGTATCATACTTGTTACCATATTTAGCAATGAAATTGAACAGTCGAAATGACTATTTTTGTTTCTATATCAAAATATGAATTTTTGTGCTTATGTCTGAAAATGGTTTTTAATTAGCCAGTGTTTTTTTTTTTAATTTATTTGTATTTTCATTATTTTTTTTTTTGCAAGAGCCGTCTGCATCCATTGATACTTTAATAAATTATCAACTTGTTGGTCCAGTTGCTTTCATATTAACAGTTAGTTTACCATGTTTTATTCACTCGGAAAAGGTATAGTAAGTGCAAGAAGAGACTTTAAAGACGGGTTCTGAAGTTTCTGTTACTTTTTCTCTCTTTGATGGTGTTTGTGATAACAAACCTCGAGTGATTGTTCCACTTTGTGTGATTGAGGAGAGTAATTCATATTTATCACAGTAGAGGTACAGCCCTGTGATTTCATATTTATTATGGTGCGAAACATCTTGAAACTGAATTTGTTCCATTTTGGGGGGAAAAAAGAAAATTCGAAGTGGGTTTTTCTCCCCTAAGTTCCAGTGGTGCAATATGTCCAATTATTATTGGAAATAATG
Organism: Pholcus phalangioides; assembly: GCF_987345545.1. NCBI lineage: Eukaryota > Metazoa > Arthropoda > Arachnida > Araneae > Pholcidae > Pholcus > Pholcus phalangioides. Next base: position 8,341,435 of record NW_028301606.1, read on the forward strand.
ATTTTTGTTGGTATGCCTTTTTTTATGTACATGTTGATACCATGTTTTGAAAAAAATATATATATTGTAGGTGCCTTTATACAAATTCTAATTTTTGTGCGGAGAATACTAATAAATGTGAAAACAACTTTTATCTGTTGATTTTGTGTATTTATAAGCATAATTCTTTTTCCTGGAAAATTTTACATGTATATAAAGATCTGATTGATACATGAACATACTGTACATGACATCGGATATATTATATCAGAATGCAAATGCAGTGGAACCCCATTTATATGACTTTCAAATTTATTCATCATTTTACTTCAGTCGTGCATTCCCATACATTTCAATGTTAAAATATTTCATTTATACATCATATATATATATTTTTTTCATTTCGACTGAAACTTAAAATTTTGGTAAAAATACCATTTTTGTCATTTAAATTTTATTTTTTTTTGTAGGTAAACAAACATAAACACATAACTGAAATAATTTTTCATGAATATTGTTGCCACAAAAGCCATAAATTTTATGATTGTCGACTGATGCATAAGCAATCTCGGCAGACTGATGAGCACTAAGAGCACTCTCTGAGCACTAAGATGATTTGTTTATTGTCAAATTTTGAGAATTATGGAAATGTGGTGAGCCCTCAAAAAGTGATCATACTAGATGTTCTTTTTAAGTTCCCCCTTGGCTTTATGCTTGTGCTTTTTGTTTCTTAGTATTATTCATGAAGCATCAAAAAATCTATTAAAATGTTTGAGAAAGTTTTGGTCTGCTAATGAAAAACATGTATAGTATCAGTCTGTTTCATTTTCAGTAGACTTTATTTTGATTGGTTGTCTCTTGCTAGCTAGCTGTAACTAATCAGCTAGCTGTTCTTAATGCCAAGGGAAAAAAACAGCCTCCTTCCTGGAACATAAAATGAAAATTTCCTTGCAATTTTGGCAAGAATTCTGGATCTATGAAAAAGTGGACCTTGTGTAAGAATTAAATATCTTCTGTCACTTTTGAAAACGGTTGTATAAAAATCTAATAAAAAGAAATCTATAAATATAATCCATTGTCTGCCGAAAATCTGTAAAAGTATAATTTTTATTGATCTTTAAAAAATATCATGAATCTTCTGGATTAAAAGTAAAGGTGATATCATCTTTATTATAGTCTTTTGAGAAGTTTAATAATTCAATTTCCTGGTTTTTTCTACAAGTATCTTTTATTTTCAGATAATTTATAAGCAGAATCTGAAAATTAAATGAGAAAAAAAATTTTTTTTTGAGAATTTGTGAGTTCTTACTCCAATATATATATTTAAAGTTTGTTTCACTTGTGTTTTTTTCAATTTATACAACATTTTGATGCAGTTTCTTGAACATCATGTGAATGGGGATCCACTTATAGGTTATTTTCATTTTTGTTGATGTACACAATTTATTCATTGCTTTATTTTATCTATATTAACTTTGTTATGTATTTTTTTAAAGTCTACTTATTAATCCTTATTATTTATTGTGTTCAGCAATGTTTTCCATTTGTTGAACAAATACTGTCTTCTTTGATTGTTTAACTTATCAGAATTGTTTGAGAAGAGATAAGATTTAATTGTTTTTTTTAGATTTTGTTCTGCATATTTTTCATTGAAATCTGGGAATTTCTGTTGTGCCATGATTATGTTCAGTTATGGTAAAATATTCATTTTAGAGCTGCTTGATCAGATTGATAATTTTTACTTACTAGTGCCAGTGTAATATTTTGATGCCACATTTGTACATTGAATGAATTGTAACTAATATTCTTATTTTTACTATAAATTACTCGCTTTTAGATTTCTTAGCATTGTATAATACCATGATTTGTGCATCCTTTGGGATAGCTAAGGAAAAAAAAAAGCCCAGTAAAAGTTATTAGATCTCTCAAAATTACAGGGAAAATTTTCTTTATAACAACCATTTCATTATAAACTAATTTAAAAATTTTGATCTGCCAGGTAATAAATTGTAGAACATTCTTTCATCTGTATTAGACACATCTTTTTTGTATAAGGTTGAACATGAACTGAAATGCTGTTTTATTAATATATTCAAATCTTGATTAGTTGAATGCTCAGTGACTGACCAAAAAAATCAAAGTGGGGGAGAACATTTTTGGGGGCGCGAGATGGAATTTTTTTTCAATTCCTAAAAAACATGAATCGTACCAATATTTTGATGTGCCGTCTTCTGATTTCCACTCACAAAAATGTGTCATACAAATTTTGTGGTATAAAAGTTTCTTTTTCCATTAGTGATCATACTTGTTTTCTATTTCAGTTGAGAAAAAATACCATTATTACTGTTTCATACTTTGTTTCTATTGTTACCTCGTGTTATTAGCATGTTGTGCTTAGATTTCATACTGTTATGAACACACATGACTCAGAAAAAACAAAAATTCAGTCAAGTGTAAAAGAAACATTAATTTATAGTTGTTGCAACTGGAATCAGTAAGTTAAAAACTAATGAATGAATATTTTTTTCCGAATCTCAAAAAAAAGTTAGCAAATAGTGAGTTTTTAAAATTTCATTTTTGAATTGTCAAAAAAAAAATTAATCCAAAATTAAATATTAGCCATAGCCGAAAAGACATTAAACAATAAGTGAAAGAATTCATAGAAATTAATTATAAGATAATTAATGTGATCAATTACCAGAATTTTCTATAACAGATAAAAAACATTATCTAAGGGTGTGCGGGAAGGAAAAAAGGTTGGGAACCACACACACACTGTTGTGTAGAGTCATGTAGACTTAGGCCAAATTCCAATGACTTAAGTAAATGTTAATTTGAGAATTGACTGTATTAGCAATTAAACAGCATGACAATTTTGAATTTCTTTTTAGACTCGTAGCAGCTACTTATATGAAAGATTTTATGCATACAAATGTTTTTTTAATTTCGACCATGATTTAGACTGGTAGTTCTCAAAGTGTGTGTTGTGGTGAGCTGTCGAAATTGATATTGCTGAACAGTACTTTGAAGTGATTCTGTGTTAGACTTGTAAGGAGTCACAAATAGACTCGGGCAAGGGAGCTGCAGAAACAGAAGTTTTAGAAACACCAATTTACACAGTTGTCAAACAATTAAAATTCTTTATTTTCATCATCCTAACTTTATTTACTTGCTAACATCTTTCTACTTATCTGAAGGTTACTCAAAGAGAATTCTCTTTACTCTGGCAGTGAAATAGGATTATAGTATGTCAGTCTCCAGAGCATCATTATTTATGCCTTGCTGACCAAATAGTATGGCTCCACTTCAAAAAAAAACAAAACAACCTCAGGGTTAAGTAGTAGTAGTCTCCAGAGGAATGCTTATAACATGCATGTACAATATGATATCAATAGTTGCTGTAATTGATGAAAGTCGCAATTGAATAAAATTGCAAGATGGGCATCACCTGTTGCGTGCATAAGTTGGGAAAGCATATTTATAGGAAGGAGGAGGGGATAATTATATATATATATATATATATATATAAATTTCACTTTTCTGTTAATTCTTTGTTGCAAACAGTGACTTAACAGGAAAGCCTGACAAAAATAAAATCTGGTTGAAATTTTCAGGAGTAAGCAAGTAAATTTGCAGGTAGGACCTCAGAAAAATTACTTGACCTGGGAGGCTTAAGACAGCCCTGGTTGCAAGTTCATTAATCCCTCTGTGTGGATCTCAGTACGTGGTACGTCACAGGATATGAAATTTTTTATTACCTGATAATTTTTTAAAATAATCAGTAAAATTTTTATTTCACAGAGTAGACATTTTACACATTAAAATTGAAAAAAAATAAAAATTATTTTCATCAGAGCTGCACAAAGTTTGATCTTTTTGCAATTTAAATACCATGAATAGGGCCTTGGCATTTAAATTTCTGAACCGGCTTTGAAGGATTAAAAGAATGTTTATGGGGTGCATGGGTGGTGATAAAATAGTCTATTGCTAGTATTATTCTTAAAGAGAGAAAATTAAATCCAACTTTCTTGGGAATTTTTGTTGATGTTATTTCTTTTTAATTGCGCAACCCACTATAAAAATATACAGTTTTTTACCTTTAACATTATCTTGATGGTGAATCATAAATCATTTATAATAATGAAGTTCTTCAGACTTATGACAATCTCGTCAAACTTGATCTGCTTTAATTTGGTTACCCCAAAATATCTCGGGTTCTCAACACGCCTTTATTTCCAATGTGGCAGTTATAATACGGATCAGGAAATTTTTAAAAAACGGCTTAAAGGGTTAAGCCACACAAATTTGAGAGATGGGCAATTTTTTTTTTTCAAGCTTTTATGTATCTTACTGTTTACGTTTTTGTTAGAAACATCAAGAGGAGACCAAAATAATGTTTTCTTTGAGGCAAGTTTTCATTTCATGTAGATGAGCATTAAAGTAAAGTGGAACCTCTATACCCTTAGGGGGATTGATAACCATGACGACTTAATCTGATGTTGAGTTAGCTAGGTTGTGTTTGATCTCTCTTGCCCTCAGTTTTTAAATACCATTTATACACACACGCATTTTCAATATATTAATTGAATAATTTGATTTCAATTGATTCAAATTGGAGTTGAAAAAAGAAACATACCATATACCGAAAAATCTGTTGATTCTTGAAAATATTAGGAAGTTTCCTATTCTTACTTAAAAATTTCGATCTAGTTCACTCAACCATCTCTTTCAAAAATTTAAATTATCATACACACTAATCTGTCATTTTCATGGTCCACGGGTAAAGTTTTCATTTTTTAAACTGTAGGATGTGACCCAAGACTAATATTTTCAAAATTATTGTTAGTGCACCTTTTTTAATTAATATCAAAATAAGCAAATGTGTGCTACTGGTTGTCTGAGACACATTCAAACCAAATAGAGTGGATTAACGTGAATCCCCTGCTTTTTTACAAAAATCAGTAAATTGTATTTGAAAAAATTGTAATGCATTTGTTTTGTAGTGATTTTGTTCCTTTGCATTTTTCTTAGCTGCGCATTTATTTTGAACATATGAATTTGCATTTAGATTTATATATAGTGTTAGTAATATTTATGTAAATATATATTTATCTGAATATTATGTTTTTAATGTCTAAAATGATTATTTTTTTAAAATAAAAATGTTGAAAACTATAAGTGAAATGTTTTTTCTTTGAAATTTTATATACAGGGGTGCATAGGTAACAGCTGGCATTGCAATTTAGTGACGAACTGTTGATCTTAGAATCATCTTCCAGTTAGAAAAAGTATTCAAATGATGTGTGAACCTCAGATACGTTATTCATATAGCAAAGGGGTTATATAGTTATTAAAATTAACTTTTTATACATACACCCTGGGCTCAAAAGCTGAATTAGAAATTTGTTTCTCTGTGCAATATTCATTGAGGTATTTTATGTATGCTGTTTTTTCTTTTAATTCAAATAATATGCCAGTGAACACTGCACTTGAAAACGACTTTTGGAATCAGAGGCCCCTACACATGCTCAGTTATACCTGTAGTTCGGTGCATTGAGATATACCTGTACAGGTCAAGTTTCAGGAACTGGTTCTAGATGTCTTGTTACTGGTCATTCTTTCATCTATTATTGCATTGAAACATCCTGTACTATATACATTTTGTGTATAGTCAATACTACTTAAATTGCTTCAAAAATTTTTATTTGAAAAAACAATTTTGTATTGCAGTAAGTTTTATTGCATAGACTTTTTTTTTTTAAATTATGTAATTGTAAAAGAAATTACTGAAAATATAATTTTATTAAACTTTAATGAATTTTCAGCGAGAATACTTTTCTTCCATCTGTAAATTAAGCACTACGAATGAAAATCTCTTAACTAATTTAGAGAGATGGCTCTATAATATTCAATGAATAGGAATTTATTGATGAAAACTAAAGTTGTGCTTAAAGGAAACAGCTACAAGCACAATCTTTTTTCGTACAAGTATGCTTGAGCAAGAGAATTTTGCGCAAGCAGCTTGAACGAATTTCTATTATGCATGCAAGCAAAAGTGCTGGTGTGTACTCATATCAGCATAATCTGATACAGACTCTCTTTGAGGAGGAATTTTTACCTCCTATACCAATACAAATTTTTCGCTAACTCACTCCCTCCTGTACACACCAATGTGAATCGGTCTTCACACTTCAGTGAGCTCTGTGTTTTGATATTTCTGTTGGCATTTTTCTACCGTACACAAGGAAAAAGGCAGCCAGAGCAAGTACATAGTCTCGACACATTCCAAATAAAAAATTCTTATGCAAGTATATTCATATAGTGTACTGGCAAAAAGAAATAGTGCATGTTTGTGCAAAAACATTTAACTTGCATGCTTTTCAAATTTTCAGTTGCATGACGTGTAACCACCTTAAGTCATAACCTGCAGCTGTTTCTAAAAATACATAGACAAACAAGTCACTTCTATAATGAAAAATACAATTTTAATATAAAGATTCATTTTATATAGCAGAACTTGTATTCAAAAAGTTTATTTTGATGAGATTCTTGCTCTCTAAAGAGCTGCAATACATTTTCAAATAAACATTTCATATTTAAGAAGTAAATCTGAAATATTTTACTTGGCATTTGAGAAATATATGCAAAAACAAAATTTACTAGCATCACTTTTTTTTAATATTTTCAGGAGTTTTTTTCCCGTAAACTATCGGTTTAGGGAACAAATATAAGCTAATATATTTGCTTTTAAATTTAATCACATATCGTAAATCATATATCATCTGACTCTATTTTGATTTTTTTCACCTGCAATTTCACTGTCATCTAGCAAAAATGCCCAAAATAAGATACATTAATCAAAAAATGTACATATATTTATATATTAATTCTTATATAAAAATTATGAAGATTCTGTGTAAATCACACAAGTATATATAAATAAACTAGTATAAAAATTCATAATGTGGACGGATTCTATCACGTACAGCATGTAAGTTAAAGTAAATGTGATATGTTATGCATAATTACTGACCATTTTGGTAAATTTGATCAATTTTGCTAATTTATGAAATTTGCCTGAGATTATGTATAACTCTGAGCTCGCATTGGTAAATATAAATCGGCAATCAATTACTTAAATTTACCAGCCCAATCATTCTGCCCAAATTTCAGTCTAAGATGATTCAATTGGTGATGTTGATTGCTGATAAATGTGAGAAAACCCAATATTACAAGGCTGATAATTTATAAGTTTTTATCCTTATAACGCTTATTTTCATTCAATTTAGTTTTTTTTATGGCAAAATATGTGTCATGCACCCATCACGTACAGGAGAAACTGATAAATGGCTGAATTTAAGTGATATTTCTGCATAATTTATTCCATATTTATCATACTTACCAATTTCAATCAGGAATTAGGCGTAATCGGTAAAAGTGATATTGTTCTTGTGGCCTAATGTGATAAATGTAAGAAAATTTATCAAACTTACCAAGATGATTGCGTATAATTACAGATCTATCACATTTACCATATATATATAAAATAAAAATTAAGTTAAATGGCAACAATAACAAAATATATGACACTTTGTAGTAAAATATTGCAATAGATTAATACACATTGCAATGCATGGAATGTAAAAATACTTTTTCCTAGAAGCTCAAACTTTTTGTTTCACAATCACAATGGTGCATTCCTCAATATATGAGCTCTCACTTTTTATATGTAACACACGCAATATAAGAGTCACTGCATGAATATGAAAGACAAAAAGTTCTGGAAGACCTAAGTTCTAAAAACACATCACTTGCAAAAAAAAAGAAAAATGTTTCAAGCATCTATATTTTGCATTTTTTCTGCTGGTTCTTCTTCCTTAGAAAATAGGGCATTCTCATCATCTTCCTCTATTTCTTCCTCCTCATCCTCTTCTGGATACTTGGTGGTGGACTTTTCTTTCTTTGTTTTCTGTTTTTCCTCAACCTTTTGCTCGGGTTGTTGTTCTTCTTCTGGAGTGATTTCTTTATCTGGTGGACACTCTCTACATCTAGAAAAGTGAAATGATGTTTTTTCAATGAATAGTGATGAAAGCAGGTTCTATCATTATGAACATGAGACAAAACACCCTGTGAAATTCTGCTGTAAAGATATTTCAAGCTTGCATAACGATGGCATAAACGCATGCAGAGAAACAATACATTATACTGAAAAGGGAAGAAAAAAGAAAACACTAACTTGCTGATCAAGATGCCATACTTATTTTTCTTATATTAATAAATTCTGTTCTTTTAATTGTTGCTCATATAAATTTTGATACAATATATAATATAAATTAAATTAAATTTAAGCAAGTAGAATAACTGACAGTAAAATAATACAATAAGACCTCCGAAATCTGGACAAATCCATAATCCGAACACTTCGCTCAAATTTTTTTTTCAATAGATAACTTTTGATGTTTTTTCTTCACCAAAATTTTATTTGCGCCTTTTTTAATACATCAGTCATTTTATTTACTTTTTGTACCACTAAATGTCTGTGTTCACTATGATTTTCTTCTGGGAAACAATGATGGCAACTGTGAGTCAATGAATGCTGAAGTCAGAAAGCAGCTTTTTGATCAAAATATATAACTTTTCCTTCATTTTATTTCTCTGCACTGTACAGATTCTGGATTTGAGAGGTCCTACTGTACTATAAATTTCTAAATATTAATTTTTTTTGTAATTTTACAATTTATTTATAATGTAGTTATATAAAGATGTCCATGACATTACAAAAAAAATAATTTGCTTTTGATAATTTTTGTGCTTTCATGAAATTACCTGCTTTCATTCACCCCATAATTGATGCAAGTTGATCCAACACATTCACAACAGCCATCATGGAACCACCTGTAACTTGATGCACCCATGGACGAACAAGAACTTTTGCATTTATTCCATGACATGCATTGAGACATGAATGCAACTGTACAGTTAAGGACCATGGATTCGTCAATGGGTTCGACACCTGGCTTTGCTATTTTCATTCATAAAGATAAAAACATTTCAGGATCAATGCAACTAAATAATAGGCTACATTCATTATCAGAGAAGAAAATACTGTCTATTTCATTGGATGAAATGAACAGTAAACCTTTCAACCAGTAATAAATAAACCAGATTTAATACTCTGTTGATAAGAAAATTAGTGCAATCTCCTTAACTAAGAAGCTTAAGAGTATATAAAGTAAAAGCCACAGGTAGAAGGATTTTCCAAGATTATTATTAGTCAGCTATTTTACTGCAAATGCCTTTAAAAATTTACTGATTACTACTGTAGCTCAGAATCAACCAACATTTTTATCTAGTTACATAACAAGTTTCTAACCGTTTTGGTATAGTTTAGATATGTCTTAGACATCCATATTTTATGAGCATCTTCTTTTAGCTACCTTTTTGGGCATTTTGCCTGTCGTGACCTTTGTATTTGTATTAGTTTCAACTAGAAATGTAAATGGAGCATTTCGAAGTGAAATCCCAGCTCTTGTATCATTACGAAAAATTTATGTGCCTCTAAGACAAAATATGAAGTACAATAAAATAATATAAAATAACCTGACACTTTATCTTTGAGAAGAATCATGGTTGGTGGGAGGGGAATAGTTGTGGAAAAAATCATTTCAGTTATTTTTTAAGGAGCGGTACGATTCAATATACAAGTGCTTCGGATTATGAGCAAAATTCATGAAATGAATTATGCTAGTATAGGTGCCAATGCGCCTGATTTACTCGAAAGCCTTACAATTTTTCATCCTTATTGAAATCTTCTGGTCAGAAACCAGATTCTTCCAATTTTCTGTCTCTTTATGGGAAAATCCTCAAATTATGCTTTGCTTGAATGAAAAATCACTAAAGAAAATACTCTTTCGGTCCTTACAATTCTAGGTTAACAACTTTTTCTCAGGAAAAATATGGGCAATTAGGATTTCATGTATAGGTAATTGGCAATTGATACCAAAAGTAAGCAGAGTTGTCAATTATTACTAAAATCATCAATGGCGGGAAATGAAGCACTACTGCAAATCGCAGTGGGTTAAAATGAATTTTACGAAAAAAAATGTTTGGTATTGTAAATACGTGAGATACCATATTAAAATTTTTTTCATCATTTCCATGTACAAGTTGGAAAAATAATTTTAATCCTTGATTTTAGTGAAGAACAAAATATTTAAGTAGGCTTGAAAAAAAATTTTATAAAAAAAAAAATTGGGATGGCAAAAAATACAGGAATATCCCAGAAAAATGGATCATATAGTTTGCTATGCAATCTCTAAAAGTTCCTAGTTTCCCCCCTCTATTTGTATGACACATTTCTTCTGTGCAAAATATTTCATCATGTGATAAACTACAGATTTTTTCAGTCTCGAAATTTGCACCTATGTGATAACACACACACACACACAATCTATAAAAAAATTACTGCATTATGGTAAAACAAATTATTTTTCAATATAATAGCATTATAAAAATACAAACACAATAGGCTCAATGAGGTAGCTGAACATAATGAATTCTGCTTATTATTCTTTTTTTAAATTCTGTGATTTTCCTTTTATCTTGAAAAATTTAATTATATTTGGTGGCACATGTACACATTTTGCCTCAACTCCAGAATATTTATATTCATTGTTCGTAAGACAAACTTGTTGTTCAACTGTAATTTTCTGATCCACTGACTTTGTATTAAAAAGACTTAATTAATAAAACTCACCAACAACAAACTTAACTTCTTTATCCATAGATATGAAAGCAACTTGATTCGGAACCACATAAGTTGTCCATCGAAGAAGTCTGTCCTCATCTTCAGTCAGTACTGCGAACAGATCTGGAAATGGTTCCGCCAAATCTTCCACATGAGATTTCTGGCTCAGGAAGCTGTCTGATTCATTTGACTTTGGACACATTTCTGAAACAAATTGATAATACTTCTATTAATCAGTATAAATCCAACTTTAACCTCAACCAAAATAAACTGCAGTGAATATAAGTCTTTTTTTCCACATGGTTAATAGAAACGCAGTGGAATACTCGTACAATTGTGGTACCTACCAAAACGTACCAATTTTCTTAACCTTTTCATCACTAAACACCCCCCCCCCTTCCTCCTGTAAAATGTCACATCTTTTATTAATGAAGTAGGTTTTCTTCTAATTTTCAGTGGTTGCAAAGTAGAGGGAGATAACTCCATTAGAAGAGTTCTATTGAGACACAAACTTTACAAAATATCTGTCAAATATTGCCAATGCTACAATAAAAGGCTTTTATAGAGATATCTTGTCAATGCCGCTTACAGGGTTAACCAATACCATTCTCCCCAGCCCACGTATCAACAGTAATTGATAAATTGATTAACTAAATTAATCATCATCACTATTATCAACCCTCTATAACTGATTGACTAGTCATTCTTACAAAGAAAATGAATACACTATATGAATACAATAAAAACAACATATTATGCCAGCCACATAAGTCAGTTAGCTTCAATTTTTCAGGAGAAGCAAAACACACGCACATTACTGTAACTGCTGGTGCACACAAATTTTTCAAGTTTAGTGACACATTTCACTATGATCATCCATGTCGGGGTGCAGTGATCAGCATTTTGTCGGGTTGAAGCAATACAAAGTCTACTTTTCATGGACACAAAAACCTTATTACCGAAAAAATTTAAATACAAGGTTTCCACACTAGGCCACTGATGTATTATAAGCTAGTTCACCCTGTGACCGTGATGCTACTCATTATGCATGACAGTGCTGTGTGTCTATATGTTCAATAAATATTGTAATTAATGATTTCAAGCCCATATATTACACTACTGCCACTTAACTGTACACGCACCCGATGCACATTTCTCTGAGTAAAAATAAAAAGGTACAGAAAACAAAGACAAAAGTAAAACTAAACGTTACTCTAATAGAATGTGTAATTCATAAACACAGCACGTACCTACACACGAGCAACACTCTGTGTATAAATAATCCAGGCAGTAAAAACAGTCCTTGCTGCATGAGGTGTTTTTAGCATCGCATTTACAAGACTGAGTCAACATGCATTTACTTACAATAGAAGCACACACTGCTTCATTACATGAGCTCCCAAACATCATTGGCAAAGTAAAGATGGACAATATCAGAACCGCCACACACATAACCAACGAGAACATACTATTCTGTAAATAAAAAATATATTTATTTATTGTGGGGTAAAAAAAAACTAATTTCTTTTCATAAAGATGCATATTTAAATAAATGGTAAATTAAATCTCAGTTTGATGCAATTAGTATGGAACACTGATTTTAATTCTGAAAAATTTACGTTGTACTTAGACCTCAATCTAGTAATTAAGTGTATAAAAATTTTTGTATCACTTCCAATTTTTTCCAGTCACAGTGCTGACCTGGTGTCTGGGATTTGTCCGGCCATGAAAAAAATGTGAATTAAATTTATGTACCACAGAAATCTCGCCGTACTCTAATTCACCTGGGTCCCGGAACCCAGGTTATTGGTAAAAATCTGGGTAGTTTTTTAGTAAAAGTGGGTCTTGAAAAAAAATTAAAGTATGGTTATTCCCCCCCCCCCATTATTCACTGGTATCCCTATGAATCAAGTATCGAGTAAATAATTCATTTCTAAAAACATGTTCAATCCAAAGGTTAATTGAAAAAAATAATAATTTATCAGCTCATATAACTAGGTTCTTTTAATTTCATTGTCTATTACTGGAGAATTTGAATCAAATATTATGTGCCCTTTTTCTGAAATTCTGGGTATTTGACATGCTACAGCACATCAGCGGCATGTCTGGTTATTATGTTTTAAAATTTTCTACAATAGAAACACTAGAGCATCGCCAAACTCTATCAAGGGCATTGTGCCAAGCTAAGGATGTTGCATGCCAACATAATGATTAGCAAGAATCAGACTGAAACCAACCATTCTCATATAACTGGTCATGAGAGCGTCATAAGTATATGACCGTTAGGAATAGGTGAACATTGGTATGTCTGGCCTGTACCAGGAAGGGGCATTTATTTCAAGAGCTTATGCTTTTTCTATCCAAAGTTATGGAGGGGAGGGTGCCAAAATCAATACTGGCCTTGGGTGACACAGCATAGGTATTGGAACCTGGGGACTGAGTCTTCCCTAATTAATGAATATGCAATGCAATACCCCCTTCCAGAATTTTATTTTTTATACTGAGAATATTTATTTATAATATTATTGTTGGTTTCTGCTTTTGTTATGCTTTCTATGATGGTAATTTTTTTTTTTTTGGCGACCGTAGCGTCTGTTTGACTTTGGTGACTTTCGTTCGGACTGTTGGATGTGTTTGGTGCCGAAAAAAGTCGCCAAATTCTGGATTACACGCCATCTGTTCCCATTATCTATTAGCAGCTGAAAATGTCTACTTCAGCTTCATTCGCAGTTGAAGATATCTGTCACTGCTTCATTCGCAGCTGAAAATGTGTGCCTTAGCTCAGGCACGGATTTGAGGGGGCGGTAGATACGACCACCCCTCCCAAGAGCCAAATAAAATGGGAAAATTTGTCTGTCCCGTAAAGTATGGAACGATCAAATGAGCATATACAATACGCCCCTCTCGTCACATCATCCTGTATCCGCGCCTACACACAGAAGGGGGAGGGGCTCCAGTAATTTTACACTCAATTGACATAAATCACGAGGCTTTATTAAGTGGGAGGCTCCCAATATACTGTTTTGCCCAAGAGCCCACAATGATTTTACATGCCCACGGGTATAAAGAAATTTGACAATAAAAACAAAACAGTTCATTATGACTGGATTAAAAACTCTAAATCAAAATTATACTCAATGAAAGAAATTACCTTCATGTTTTTTTTCCTCTTGAAATATCTCGGTGTGCCACAGCGAAAAAACTCACTCCGAAAAGTATCTTGGTTGTAGTCAATAACCGTGTTGACATTCGCAGCTAAATATGAAATTTTTTTAAATGCCTGCGGCGAAGTTTGACAAAAATTTCTGATGAGACAGAAAAAAAAAAAATTTCGGAAAGAAAAAATGAAATTCGTTCAAGTAATTCAAAATATTTTCAAAATCAAACATTTTTATAATAACTATTATTAGAATTAACAAAAAGTATTTTTTTTTCCATCTTGAAGAGAAATGAAAATATTGATTGTGTGTTTGTTAAAAAGAAACCATAACCGTGTTTCTGAGTGATTTCCCACCTCCTCCCGAAACTCCCCGCCCTTACCTTCGTGTGCAATTAAATTTCGCGGGTAAAATATTTGATGAGTTTGGAGAAGACGTGTTATCGCGGCGTGCGTTCTTTTTAGTATTATCCTAGGGAAAAGGGTTTCTATTTTGTTATCTTAAATCCAACATTCGTTGCATGTAACTTGTGTTAAACGTCTTTATAGGTATGTGGAATCTATTTACTGTAATTTAATTTTAATTAAATATTTGTTGCACGTTCTTTTCGTAAATGCCTCTCATTCACTTACAAATAAAATTGGATTTTCATTTCATTTTATCCACGTTATAGTGCATAGTTAATGAATTATATGTATTTGAAGTGTGGGGCTTGTAATTATGCGTCAAAAAATATGTATAATGTTTATTATGGGAACCACGTGCATGAGTTATTGTGAACTTTGTAGCACTCGCAAAGAAATTGCTCAATATTAACGATGGTAATTTTCACGCCCGAGTGCCAATATTGTTTTCTCAGCTGTATTTGTAGTCCCGTTTTTAGTGATTGAGTAGTTAACCAAGTTATCAAGTGCTCTAAAATCTGCCCCTGTAAGTAATCAAGTAATGAGCATTCAATGAATAAGATACCCCTGGTGCATGTACATAGTGCCTACATAAAAAAAAAAAAAAAATTGACTGGGCACACACTATATTCTACTTCTCAACTAAATCCGCGTAAACAGACCTTAACATAGGCATATACATTCTAAAACACTTGACAACTTAAAATTCAGTTGAATACTTAGGGGCTGTTCAAGTATCACGTAAGTAAATTTTTAGTCATTTTTGGCCCCCCAGTGTCAGCAAAATTTCGTCATCAGCTCTGCCCCTCTGAATCCTAACTCATATTTTCATAAAGTGTGGTTGATGACATAAGCATTATCCAAATCTCCCCCCCCCCCCCCCCGTCATCATAAGTCAGCAAATCAAAAACCTCCTTCCCCCATCGATGATGACGTAATACTTGAACGCCCCCTTAATCATTGTACATATGCATTTAGTCATCTTAAATATCAAGTAGCATGCATTAGGTAGGCACTATTGCTTACTTGATGCATGCACCAGCGGACGAGAAACTCATAATACGTGGTTCTATAGACTATTGGAATATTTATTATTTAACATAGAAACATTTTTCTAAATCCTTGGCTACTCAAAATTTAGTTGGCTGCTAAATTACTTTAGCCATGTAAATGGGTCTTTAGTGATCCCTTTCCGTGTTAGATGTGCTAACAAAAATTCTACAAATTTATATGTCGCTCTTAGATCCCAATTTAGTTCTCTGGTATAAAAAAAAAAACCTTGATAACGATATTAATTTTTCTTGTCGACCTAGTGCTTGGGATTTTTGAAGTCCTAGTGTATGTCCCCATAGCTGCAGGTTATGTAATGTCTGCGATGAGCCCTTGGCTGACTGAAATGCTGAGAAAATTCCCATCATAGTATTTCTTAGAGTTCTGAAATTTTTCCAGAGATTGTTCTGGTACATACTTCAGTTTTCTGTATATACCACTTTGGGATCTATCTATTTAAAATCTTGTTTCTGAATGGTATTTTTATCTTGTTCATTATGTTCTCAGTCTTTTTTGGTACCGTGAAATGGGATGAATAGGAACGAAACTTTGTAAAAGCGTAACAAACATTCCTCTATAATCACATAATTTTCTGTTATATTAACCAACTGAAAACAAATTCGGATCCAAAAATTGTATTGTGAATATAAGGGGGAAGATATGTGTTTTGCAAAGTTTGTTCCTATTCACTGTTTTATGGCACTTGTTTTCAGAATTGTTTGTTTCACTGATTTCCTATTTAGTTAACAGATTCTGTACGTTTTTCATTATCAGCATAGTTGTATATTCCGCTGCTAACATATGCCATCAAGCGAATGGCAGTGGGTGTGTCAGCAAAAGAAAAGAAGCCGGTGAAAAGAAAATTATTCTGTAGTAAAAGTCCGAAGAATAACAAAGGTATTCTTGCATATTTAACTATTAATATTTTTATAGTATTTCTTATTCTTGATGAATTTGTATAATTTCCTTTATTAATGTTTTTCTCTCTCTATTATTGTCATTTCACTTGATTGGACTACCGAAACCATAATTTTTTTAAAATATATTTTCATTTATATTATACCGAATGGATTTATTGATTTCTACAAACAGAACCTGCATTTTAAAGTTCTAACCATAGGAAACTGATTTCAGTTCTATTATTCATTAGGCTACTAGCGGAGGCACTGACATGAAAGCATTGGGGGGGGGGTGCTCAAAGTTGCTGGGCATCCTGTACATATGGGACTCAATCGCGTAAGTATGAGAGGAAGGGTGCATTGCATTGTAAAGTTGTTTTTGTCTGAATTATTGAGGGGCTTAAATGTCCTCAGCCCCTAGGTTCCGGTGCTATGGCTATTAGCTATAATACTCTGTGCTGCCCGGGTTTTCTCTTATACTGGAAGCATAGAAGAAATGATAAACCATTGTAAAAGAATAAACATGTCTGAGACACATTGTTAGGGAACCAGGGTGACCAAAGTAAACATTGTGAAAATTTTTGCTCAACAGTTTTTCACCCATTTTAAGCATTTACCCTGCTTTGATAAACTTTTAAAGTAGCCTATTGTTCAAGTTTTGTCCTTTTTCATGTATAATGTGGCGACAATCTGTCTAAAATTGTAGACTTATGTAGAGAACATATACACAGATGAACAGAAAACAGATTTTATATAAATTTTATTCTTAGTATTGATTGATCACTCTATTAACACTAGAACCGCGAACTGGGTCAAAAAAACGGGAATTTATTTTTGGTTTCTGGGTTTTTCCTTACGCTTATTCAATGTTGTTTAATTGCGTATTCATAATGGAAAATTATATTTGTTCATGAATATATAATGGGCTTCAAAATTAGCTAAAAAATGATGTAATTTAGTAAAAATAAAATTTAGTACACATTATTTACTATATTCAGTCCAAAAACATTTTTCAGTAATCTTATAATAGGACAAAGATGTAAAATAAGCGTGTCAAATTGCATATGAGAAAGTCTATAATATTATTCTGTCAAATAAGTATTGATTTCTTACTGATAAGTGGTATTTATGATGAGCAGTTGAGCAATTTTTTTTTTATTATTATTCTTGCACATTCATCGCATGTTGAAGTTGCACATCCCATGCAAAAATGAACAGTTTTGTTTCCACATTTTTATGTTAACTGACACATCAGATCGTTTATTTTTATTTATTACTATTATTATTTTAATCGCTCACGAACAGTTACATGATCAAGAGCACACGAACGTTTACTTTTGCGCAAGGGCAACGTATGATGAATGCAGTTCTTCAATAAGATTTTAAAGGAACTGCTTTCCAAAAACTAATTCTGGCCTTGTGTACTGCTCAATACAAAATACAGGAATATTTTTATAGTGAGGTCCAGGATGTTGTAGAAAACGTCTGTGATATATGCCACCTTCACCGAACATTTTCTGGGCATTTGATCGCTATAACTACGATCGTTACGCTTTGCTGAATTGTAGTGTGAAATAGTTTCTGTGTGTGTGGAAGCTTTTTGGGGCTACTACTGCCAATATCGACTGCCAGATGAAGCATGCTGAGTAATGAAAAACTTATATAGTTCTTTCCTTGATAAATTGTAATTGTGGCATCATTGTTCTATACAACTGTAGTTTCACTATCTTTATTGCATCAGATAATATTTCTCTTCGATTTCGTCTCACCGTCCCTACTAAGCTCGTATTTTTTGGCTTTTAGCATTTGAGCCAGCTTCAGTGTACTAAAAAAGGTGTCGGTTGAGGAATTTCTGCCCTTGTTCTCAAATGACTTGATCAGTTTCATCACTATGTGCTCTGAAAGAGAGAGATTCGTTGGACGCTGATACTTCCCAAGATTTGGAAATTCATTCAAAACCTACTTGGTGCAGGCCAGAATTTTATTATTTTTCTGTGACATCGTTTGCCTACAGAAATGTCAACTACAGATTTTATCTAGAGTTTACTGCCCCAAAATCTTTACTGAGTCTCATCAGAATTCCAGGTATTCAAGTTTACAAAGGAAAAAAAATATTTAGCTCTACTTGCCATTCCTCCATTGAAAAAAGAATCTGCTCTGACAATGAATTGGCCTTGACCTTGAAAGACCTTTATTCTTCACTATCTTCATTTACAAATACTTTTTAGAAAGGGTAACCACTTCCAAGAAAATTATACACTCTTTTTCCTATAGAATAGTACGTTGGGTCAAAATGACTCAAACCGCGGTTCTAGGTATAAGTGCTTATAGCTCTTTAACACGAAATGGGACGATAATAAAATTTTCGTGAATTAACATTTATATGATATCATGAAAAGTCACGAAATTTGTTTAACATCTGCCAGTAAGTTTTCAAGATAAATGAAAACAAAGTTTGATTTGGGTCAAATTGACCCATTCCGTGGTTCTAGTGTTAAAAGTAATGCAATAAATTCTGGGGTATTTAATGGTTATTTCCAGTCACATTCCCGTTTTAACAAAATACCTATACTGAAATCCCAAATAAATAAACAACCATTAGAGTTGAATACAAAAACATTTGTAATTAGTATATTGTTGAATTAGTATAATTTATAAGTTAAGGCAAAATAGTTTATGCATTTAAACAAATACAATTTAAATTTTTGAATATTGAAATTAAACAAAGCAAAATTGACAGTACAGTATAATCTCTTATCCACAGCATGATTGGAACAGAGGATCATCCAGATTAGGGAATCGTGATAGGGACTTCAGACTATTTGAATTATCTTCTCTCCTCGTCAGGTTTTTCCTAATTCCAGTTCTAATAGCTCAATAATTCTTGAGTGATTGAAACCGTCCGAAATCTATAATGTTTTTTCTAATACATTGAATCAATTGAGCATAGTGAAATATTGTGTTTAATTAATAAATATCTAAAAATTATAGGCACATGGGTGGAGATACGGGGTCTTAGTGTCGAAGGTGGAATTGACTAATCTAATGTATGTGTGTATATATGAATTGACATCTCATCGTAACCCCCAGACTTTCAAGTTCATCTCTGCCTGTGATTAGGCAAATAAATCACTGTTGAAAACCAGGAGAATTCTATTTTATGTAATAAATAGGGATATAAAATAAAGTTGCACAACAAATTATGAAAGTAAGCTTAATAAAGTGGCATAAAAAAACCAATTTCAGCATCAAATATTCATCTAAAAAATGTTTTTCAGTATTATTTCAAGTATATCAACTTATTTTGCCATGTGGCGGTAGTTGAGATCATGTGCTGTCATTATGAGGATAAGATGAGCTATCACAAAGAACAAACCCATCATAAATTGATATCTCGCACTCTGCTCTGGTGTTAAACTCTGGCGAGAAGACTTTTCAAACGAATTCTAAAAATCAGCATCATAGCCTCTTTTTAAGTAACCAAGCAAATTATCTCCATAGATTCCTGAAGATTGAAAAAATAGCTGCCTTCAGATTGCAGGAAAATTCATATTGTTTGCTAGTTATTCCTTTGTTATACATAAGCTGGTTATGTCGTTGGTTATACATACCAGCGCTGAAATCCAAACATATCCCTTAAATTTGTCCAGCTATCCAGGGCTGTCTTATGAGCATCATGGGCCCCCAGGGTAAGTGGTTTTTTCTGAGGCCCTACCAGGTAAATTCTAGAAAATTTCAATCAAATCTCATTTTTGTGAGGCCCCTCTTCTCTTGAGGTGCTCAGGTGGGCCCATGCATTAAGACAGCACTGCAGCTATCCTCTGCTTTTGCCATTAAAAACTTGCCATCTCCCAGTTTTTATTGAAGATCACAGCTTTTTCCAACAAAACAGAATGATAGATTGGAATTTCTTAGGCACACGTTGCTGTCTGAACCAAACAAACTGCATTAAAATAATCAAATCTGGCTTTGTTCTAAAATATTACCAGTAGCTTTTATGCTTGACGCTACATTGTTTTGGCAAATTTTATTTTCTTTAAAATTCTTAAATGTTTGTATGCATGAAAAAGTCCCCCATGTTCTCTTTACAGTGTTAATTAGCACTAGAAGCTTTCCAGATGCAGAAAGCCAGTCTCCTAAGCCTTCCAATTCTGCAGCTGGGAAGGAACAGACAGTGAGTGAGACGTCAAAAAGAACAACACCTTTATCAGAACGACAACAGTTAGTATTACTCCGTAAACTGACTGCCAATTCTGAATCTGAAACTCCTAAACAAGGTGAGCTTTTTTTTAATGCACATAATTTAACTGATTTGGTTGCATGCAAAATGTGTGTTTTAATATTGTAATTAACCTTAAAATGCTACTTATCCTCTATATGTACATTCAAATTCTGTGCTTAACAGATATGAGATTTCGCACTGCTGAAGGATCCAAAAAATGTATTTTATTTTCCAACATAGCATCTTGATAACTCAGTAGTTACCAACCTTTATCTTGTGATTGTGTATTGGATGTTTCATAAAAACCCATTCAAAATATCAAAATTATTCATCACAACTGAGATTGCATTCAAGTGAACATGTATGCATTTGTTTCAATTTCTAAAGTTTCCATGTGTGTATGAAGAAATGTAGTGGGTTTACTTCTCTTTAAATCTTTTTTTTAATTGCAAAAAACACACATTACACAAATACTAGACAATAACAAACAAAAAAGGAATACAAAAGAAAAAAAAAATGCATATAGCAAATGTACATTATGAGGCCCCAAGGGACACTAATATAAAATTTGTTGAATTTTTACGTGATAAATGTTTTTTTTTTCAATACAGTAAAACCTAGGACGTTTGCCTTTGCAATGTCTCTTTTGATTGTCTTAATTTTCCATGGGTTGGAGAACCTCATTTTTTTTTTTTGCAATGTAATCATGATTTTGTGTACTTGGAATTGTATTCAGTCAGAGGGAGCATTGTTTGCCAGTTAAACATTGCCCGTGGAGATAGACCTGAGTTGTGCTCGTTTTGAAAGAGAGTTAAACATTATATCATTGTTATGCTAGAGCCGCACATACACTCACACAAAACACTTTCCGACATGCATAAATTCATAAGAAATTCCCCCAAGGAATGTTTATACAAGGTGCATGTACAATTTGGTGGTAGTAATACATCATCCGACAATCACTACTACTTTAACTTGTTTGAAGTGCCCAAGTTTTCTTGTCCAATTAGCTCTTTTTTTCATGCTGGTTATTTTCTTGGGAGTTCA
The DNA here is from genome assembly GCF_987345545.1 of Pholcus phalangioides. Taxonomy (NCBI): domain Eukaryota; kingdom Metazoa; phylum Arthropoda; class Arachnida; order Araneae; family Pholcidae; genus Pholcus; species Pholcus phalangioides. The sequence continues at coordinate 8,362,941 of NW_028301606.1, forward strand.
AGAATGCAAGGCACGATGCACGTGGTTCGATAAATCAAAATATTTAGGCACAAACCAAATGTTTTTTTTTCTACAAAAGCTATATTCAAAATAAGTTTTTTAATTTTTCCATTTTTTTTAATTTCTCTGGGACTTACACATTAGAGACATTGACATAAGTTAAAAATTTTGTGTTTTCACTCGCAAAATTAGTAACCATTCAAATAAAATGAAAATATATGTATACATGGTGAAAACTTGAGTCCCTTTTTTCCTTGGCCACAAATTACTGTCTAACCGTTGATCCTAGAGATATAAATCCAGTTAAAAAAGTATCCATATAACTCTTAGACCTCATATTAGTCATTCATATTGCAAGGAGTTGTACAGTTATAAGAACATAAATTAATTGTAATCCTAATTTGGTCATCCTATTCTAAAAACCCAATCAAAGTTTTTGCTCTTGCTCCTGAGGCCAAAAGAGAAATCTGTTTCTAAGTGCAATATTCGCTGAGATATATGAATTTCGAGAAAACACTGAAAAGAAGGGAAAGAACAGCATTATGAACTTGGCCCTTAATTTATGCGGTTCTTTCCCTAATTTTCAACAATTTTTGAATTCAAATATATCAGAATATTGCACTTAGAAACATGGATTTTTTTTGCCTTCATCAGGAGAAATTTCAACAACTTTTTTGATTGGGTTTTTTAGGACAGGATGACCAACTAAAACTGCAATTTTTTATTCAATAACTAAACAACCCCTTACTATATGAATGATGTATCTGAGATCCACAAGTTATTTGGGTACTTTTTCTAACTGTAAGTATGGCTCTGGGATCAAGGGTTCCCCTGTAGTTTGCAGCTAAGGGACTGGAGTGTCTGCCAGTTCTTTTTTGCCATCTGAGATTTGCCAATCCCTTATGTGTAAAATATAGACCTAAAATACAGCACTTTAAGATGTTTTCATGACATTAAATAGTTTAACAGGCAAGTGCTAAAATTCAAATTATTGAGTTTTCAAATCTTATTTTATGATTGTCAAAAGGCAGTGGCTCTCAAACTTTTATCATTTATGGCTCCCTCCCTTTCTGGATTCATGATTCATCTTTGGCTCTTCTTTTTTCGGGGGAGGAGCTAAATCACCCAGTGTAGTGGTGAAGTGAGGAGATAGTCTAATGTGCACTCCTTCATATGCCACACTGATACATTTTTTTAGTGAACCCCCACCCCACCCTTATTTGTTAACCTATAATGCTTAGTTCCAGAACCAGCTGCATTGTTGATGTTGGGTATTATCAGAAAATCCATGATTCACCTGCTCTCCCCATTATGACCAGACAGGTGCATTTACCACTTCCCACCTATGTATGTTTGTGGAGGAGGGTGAATTACCCTCAACCGCTGTTATTCCTTTCATCAGATTTGGGAAAAATGTATATAAAAATATAAAGCTGTATGCAGGGAAAATTAAAATACGTCATGAATTTAATGAATGATTCAACTTACAGCTACTGCAACTAATTAAATAATTTTTGACTAGTTTTTAGGACTAAATATAAAATATAATCTGGTCATATAAAAACTAACCGTTTTTACATTAATTGCTGTTAACTGATTTTTTTAACTTTTGAGTTTTTCGAATTAAATTCCTGTCACGGAGAGGAAGAATACGCTTGTTTGTTCGTATTGGAATTGTATTACTAGTTGCCATAAACTCACCCTTCCCCCCTCCCTCATTTTTTTTATTTTCCTTAAAAATTGCCTGAAACATTTAAACAGGGAAAAAATATATATTTGTAATTCTTGTATTCCTCTTTGTCGAGAAGGTTGTTGAAGCCTTCCTTAGAGGGGAGAAAGCGGCAGCGTAACGATTATAATAATAATAAATAAATCGCGTCCAAATGCGGGTTGCCACTTTCAGATGCAACTGCCATTGCCAACACCAGCAGGAATGTTGTTGTTGTGGCTCAAGGAGGACCTTGAACGCCGTCGAGGGTTGCCATAAATCTGATCCTCGTAGCGATGAGCATCGTCATGGCGCGGTATCGGACAAGGGAACCGCTATATTAATTTTTAAATGAACTTATTGTCCCCTTTCTCTAATTAATAATGCATTGCTCAAGAATGTGTTTTTTTGTTTTTGGAATATCGGTGTCGGGGTTGAGAAGGTATTGCATCTTTTGTTATCGTTTTATATCTTTGTATATACGTATTTTTGCACTTGCTGGTAGCAGATCTAATATGTACCTGCTGATGATGCAGATCAATTACGTTTTTGTATGAATGTCTTTTATGATTTTTCTGTACTAATTTTTCCTGATACGACTGTTGGTATAAAGAGCAATTTTTTTCGTTTGATTTGATTTTCATCGTGCGTAAAAGTCACTCGTATTCATAATGAGTCACTTTACAGTGATTTTTTTGTATAGCTTTTCATTGTTTCTATCCGGGCGTGAAAAGTTTTCTTTCATCATTGATTTATGCTGATATTTTTATGAATTTAACGTGGCATAAAAATCGGTGTTTTTTTTTATTTCACTTTGAACATTGTCCCTTTGATCTTAAGATATCGCATCTTGTTATTCCTCTCCGCGCGGCCACCTCCGTTTCTTGCCTATATTCTCTAAAATACACAATTTAATTAAATAATTTGAATTTGCCATCCTCTCATTCATGTTTTACGCATTTTTTATTAAAATTATATATTTTTTAAAAATCTGTGCTGCTCTGGATGTTTGATTGACTTAAGCCTAACACGCACATTACTTTCACTGGATCTGTGATCTTGCGTATCCGTAGATGTTATTTTTCATCAGATCCATGAGGTCAGTAATGCTCGTGCACACTACACTGGGTTAAGGACAAAAAATTAATAAGTTCTACTTACAGCCCTGGCAAATATTTGTCATTTTCTGATGTGAATAAAAATTTAAATCCCCGGGATTATTTTTTGTTAATACCAACATTGCACTGGTCGATAGGTTCTGGAATAAATTTTCGGTGTTTGCAGTCAAATTATCAGGAAACCAGCTTTGCGTTAAATGTAGATTTATTTGAATTTTTAAAATGGTAAAATATTTTATTAAATTGTTTTACTCCTTTTGATCATGATGTTTTAATTTTAAATAAAGTGAACATTTAATCGATTATTCAGTGATAACATTCTACAGAGGCTTATTTTCATTAATAGAATATTGCAAAAATAATAATTGCTAGAAGTATTTTAAAACTAAATATCATTAGCAATGCATGTGTTTTTTATTGTTTATTTTTAGTAAATTTTTTTCTTCTCCCCTTTGTATTTGTTGTCTCCTGGCAGCTAGATGGTTAGCAAACACTTTCAAGCCCAGGCTAGAAATGGAACCGTTTGAGAATTGATCAGGAATCAATGTTTTAACTATGTAGGCTCTGGTGTAATTATAGCCTTCATGTGCATGAAATTGGCAATAGTAAAAATACAACTCCTATTCAGAAAATTAGAATATAGTGAAAAATGTGAAATTTGAATTTGTATTATTTCAATGAAAACATCAATTTTATAAATTTCAAACAAGTGCAACAGATTCTACATAGTTGATAGATGTATATATCATAAAAGAGAAATTATACATTAAAAAATAAAAACAATATTTTTTTCAAAAAATCACAAAATTATAATATTTTTGAGCTTGATTCAAAAAATTATATTGGCTTTTGGGCAATTGCCTGTTGAGTTAAGCCGCCTTCGCACAGCTTCACCATAAGAAGTTTGGTAGAAATCGAAAAACGCTTTTCTCTCTTTCTGCCCATTGTCAACTTTTAACTAAATCCTGCTTGTTAGTAAGTATTTGGCATATCAGTAGCGTATGCGCAATCAAAACTTTTTATGTTAATTTTTCCCTCAGTGACAACCAATAAGAAATGTTCTAAAATTTTGAAAGTTTTTTTGCCTCTCCAGAGGGTTCCAAGTTTGTGAAGGCTACAACATTTTTTTAAATATTCTATATTGATTTTGACTGAAGGTGTGAATAATATATATTTCCATGTTTTATGAACATGGTCATTTTTTTTTATTATTCACACTTTATTTTTAAGATATCATTTATTTTAAAACATCGAACATCCATTTTTCATTACCTTCTAATTTTTCAAAAGGGAGTTGTAACTGATCAGATACAATGTTTCTTTTCTAATTTCTACAAAATTGTTCCTTCTTGGTTATTTTTTTTATTGTATTGAACACAGCACATAAAATATGTATTCAAAACTAATGAGAAAAATGGAAATGTGGTGTAACAATGACAGTCTGTGACCCCCAAGTCCAAGTTTTCGATTGCAGATTTTCAAACCGAGGTGAATTTTTAAACACGTATTAATTTCATGATTTGTCAAAGCCAATAATTTATTAGAATGGTACATTATATTGTACATTGTGTATGCGAGTTATTTTATGTGTGGATGGGGGGGGGGATAGCTGACAAAAATGATTTAATTGAATGTTCTTTGCTTCCTACAGAATTTTATAAATTTCTAAGAAAATTTTTGTTAGAAGAAACTTTGATGCTTTCATTGATTTGTTGTTTAGTAATGTCTAAGAAATTTAACACTTTGTCATTAAGTAAATTTTTGAAGTGAAAAAACATGAAAACATCCCTCACACCATTCATCTCAAATGGAATGTTTATTATTAAATTTAGTGAAGTGTTTTTAAAGTTACAAGAATTCTTTATTTTATTTTGAACATAACCTTATGTTTGGATAAAGTCATTTTCTCTCTCTCAAATATCAGTTTTGCATGTGAAATTTATTTGAATAATTTTATTTCTGTAGATAAAGTTCATGAAAAGCATGAGAAAAGGCATAGTCCCTTCTCTAGTGTAGAAAGGAAAAGTGGTGACTCAAGTTACGAACTTTGTAAAAGAAACGGTTACGGTGAAACTCCTTTGCACAGAGCTGCCATCAAAGGGAATTTCGAGGAAGTGTGCAGACTCTTAAAGCAAGGTGTTGATGTAAATTTGACAGATTTTGCTGGTGAGTTTTTTTCTTTCATTTTAAATTGTGATGATTTTCTGTTTATAAATAATAAAATTTAACAATGTTTACTACCTTCAAGGGATATCAATTAATTAGTCAACTAAACCTGAGATTTGTAGACATAACACTCTTATGCTCTGGTGTTAAAAATACATAGATGACTGGTTTTGTTATATCTCACAATTTGGTTCATATTTGAATTTAGTTTCATTTTGTTATTTAAATTTCTAACAATTCGTTCCAAGTACCTTGATTTTTTTTTAAATAAAATCAGTTTTCATGGTATCTCTTGTTTTTATTTATAAAATTGTTTTCCAATTGTAGGGTGGACAGCTCTTCATGAAGCAAGTATCCATGGTTGGTGTAACATTGCCGAGCTTCTTATTCAGTATGGTGCCAATGTAAATGCTGTAGGCAATGATAATGACACTCCCTTGCACGATGCTTCTGTCAATGGTCACCATGAAGTAATTATTTTTACTACTGTATTTTTATTTTTAAGAATTTTCTAAGTCTATAAATTTTATGGTCAAAAATATCAACTCAATATTTTCAAATTGATAATTTTTTTTTTTCATTTGGAATATGATTGTTTTTCAGAGTTTATCAATATGCTATTGAAATGATCTAAATTTTGTATTGATAATTTTAAGCTAAAAAATTTTTCATCTAAATGAGCAGTGTTATACAGTAAATACAAAGATGGTCTTGTATTTGTTTGCCTTTAACAACAAATTCACTCATCAAGTATGTAATGTGTATATTTCCTTATTATATGGTCTTTTAAATTATGTTCCTAGAATGGTAACTGCCTCAGAAAAGTAGATGTATAGGCTGTTAACATCGTTTTTATTTTAGTTAGTATTCTAGGGTTAATAAGTTGTCAGCACCATAAAGTATATAAACATATTTAGCGGGGAAAACTTCGGGAAATATTCCAGAAAAACAACAATGTGTAGGCTGGATATTGTAGGGAGGGAGGGGGGGGGTTGGAATCTGGAATTGACACTTGATCATGTCAAACATCTTAAGGAGCGGTGTATTAACCACCTCGGTCCTAAAGAAAATTTTGAATTCATGTTTTTTACATTTATTTTTAACTTTTTTATTTAAAATTGGTCTGTTGACAGATAGGTGTGAATGATTTACTACTAAATGTTTACAACATCTATTGCTAATTTTAAAGTCTCTAAGAATATCATTTGGCTTGGTTCATTTTTTTTTTTTTTTTCAGTGCTTTCTAGTGTATCCTACAGTTGTGACGCCAAGACGAGGAGGTTAAATAGAATTCATAACATGGTCATGTAGGATTAAGAAATATTTATTATAACTATATATAGAGCCCGGATTATATGCACTAAAAAGTGGCAAAATATGCTCTAAAAATATGCAAATATGCACTTATAAATGTAAAAATAAACACTTAAAATACAAAATGTGCACTTGAAATACCAAAATATGCACTGAAAATCCTGAAATATGCACCAAAAGTGAGAAAATATGCATTAAACAAATCATGCAAAAAAAGCAAATGCATTTTTAAAATGCATCTTTTCTTTTTCTTATTGCATACATATTAATTCAAAAAAAAAATACTAATATATATACACCGCATATGCAAATAACTTCTACATATTTTTTAATTTTCAGTTTGTTGTAGCTGCGCAATAACGAAAGTAGCATTAACAAAAATATTTCGACACTATTTCTAAATAAAAATTAAGACTTAGACATATCTCTAGGAATAGCCTTACAATAAAACGGTTGATATTCGTAAAATACTTTATAAATATGTATTAATTCACTAAATTTCACCTGCGGGGAAAAAACCAATATTATGAAAATATTATGAATAATATTTATTTGAAAAATTATAAAAATTGAGTGAGCTTAAATAAACCTTCAAAAATATGCACTTATACAGAAAATCCGTTGATTTTATGCATTTATATGCATTAATGTTAAAAAAGGCCAAAATATGCACTTGCATATAATCTGGGTTCTAATTATAACTAATATATAATGAGAATTCAAGCGTGTTTAATGAAACTACTCCACTTATACCTTTTATCCTTTACTATTAGTTTTTTGTGAGACACCATTACCTACTGAAGCTAAAAATTGATTACAATCATCAAAAATTACAATCATCATAAGTGGGCAAAATGCATATAGTGAAACTATACTTGTGCTTTGTTATAACCATTCTTTTGCTCAATATCTTACTAAGAAAAATATAATTTTTCTCATCTTTATAACTTTTCCATGTAGATTGTAAGTTTGCTGTTGAAGTATGGAGCTGATGTAAAGAAGAAAAACGCAAAGTGGAAAACTGCTCTAGATGTTGCTAAATCTGAAAAGGTTGCTTTGATTTTGACACAAGCTGCATCTTATGACCAATCTGAAGGTCAGTTTAATCCATTGTTTATTATGGACCTTATGTCTTGTTAGTAGCTTTATATATACCTTGTGTCTTTATGTGCAATTTTAACATTTAAAAAAATTCATTTCTATTTACCAACTTTTTCCACTTTTATCCAAGATATAAAATTTTTTTCGTAAAATAATTAATCCAAAGTTATTTATCGACAACAAACTAGAGTGTTATTAGGTTTAATGTTTTAGCTTTAACAAAAGCAATTATTAAATTTTAGTTTTATTAATTTTTAATTTTTTTTCCTGAGATTTAAGAAATGTATTCCTATGAAATAAAACCTTTCTTTAACTGGCTCTTAGTTGATTGATCTTTCTTTAGATTGGCCTTCAAAACAAAAAAAAGTTCCATATTTAATAGCTGTAAGTCATTTTATGTTAATACAGTACGGGTGCAAATAATTTACAATTGGATGTACCAGCTAATAAGAACCTATGGGGGGGGGGGGCACTACCTACTATACAGAGAGTCCATTGAACATGATCTCCCTTAAATTTTAAAATTTAACTTATCAGCCCAATTTTTAAAATATTTTGTGTATTGTAATTTTTTCCTCTATAATGCTGTATTTTTCTATTAAATCATTATCTAAAGATTCTCCATTCCGGGGCTGGACACATCTCCAAATTATTTCTCATTGTTGAAAAGAACGCGCAAAATAGCTTCATATAATAGTTAATCACATAATCCTTTTCCTAAAATAATAAATACACAAACTTTTATTATAAATCAACTGTGAATCTTCCTTATCACTATTGTGACTGTTCATATGATGAAAATCAGTACAGTCTCCCAATCTTATTTATTTGCCCTATCTTCCCTTGTCAGAATTTTTTCCCGATCCCCCATTAAGACATCCTATTAGATTCAGGATCAAACAAATTTTTTAATTTTTGGGCTATTGATGCCAATCATCTTAAAAATAATGTGGCTATCATAAAAATATGAGCTTCACTCATAGAATCATGGCTGATTTACATTCTAGGACCAGCAGGTGCGAGTGACGTAGCAGGACCAGGCTGCAAAATAGTAAGGGCCATAAAAATAAAAATTTCATATGCAGTGACTACACGTTCCATTGCAACTGCCTGACAAAATCCAAGCTGGAAATAATATAACTATATAGTTGCTCCTCAATACAGTACAAGTATTCAGTCATTATGCTTCACTCCAGGGTTTAAGCTACGGTTGCATTTTTTGTAAAATGCAAACAATTTTTTTGCCAGAGAGTGCAATAGGCCTATAATGCCACAATTATTCAATCATTGCATTTCATTCATAGTTTAAAAAAATGATGAATGGCAGCAAGCATTATATGTAAAACTGTATATGCAATATATGTAACAAGCATTACACATTAACAAACTTCACGTTGGGACGCACATTCCAACTTGTACTGATTCATTAGAAATTCCACATATAAATGTGGATGAAGTGTATGTGTTGTTTAGTAGTAGTAGCATGTCCAGGAAGCCCTTACTCAAACCTTTTTCTTTTTAACAGTTATAGAAACATACTTCAATTAGAAAAGTATCCAAATAACACTTATTGTACATGTCCTTTATTATACTAGTGGGAGGCCCTCCCGGTAAACTTTCTGGACACACTGTATAAATGCCATAAAAAGCCATATTTACATTATTGTGCATCCATACAGTTATGGCGAGTCACAAAATGATTGATCCCGAGCTTGTGATAATTTCAGTAAGGAAAAAATTAGTCTTTTAAGGTCTTTAATTTAAAATGTCATAAGGAAGGGATGCTATGTCAAACATGTAATTGAAAAAATGCATGCTTAGTAACAAGGTACTTTGTTTTAAATCACAATTTTAATTTTTTTCCTTTACATAATTTCAATGATACTGAAATAAAAGTAACCTGCTATGGTATACATGTGTTATTGACATGTGGTAAAGTTCTTGATTAAAAGAAGTATAAATAATCTTTGGGGTAAATATAGACTTAATCCCTAAATACAATGCAGAAAGAAAGCTGCTCTATTTCAAGGTTTTGTACATGAAAAAATTGCAGAAAAATATAGGGAGTTGAACTCAGCACTTACAGGGGTGGGAACTCTGCGCCAAAACTAATATCTTGCGCCATCCTGCTCCAATAGCGTATTTTCGCATTTTTCTGCACCAAATAGCGAATTTCGCTTCAGTATGCCCGGAATTTCGGAAAGGACGCCGAAAGTATTTTTGTTCCTGCTAGCCACGAAACGTTTCTTTACGAAAAGAGCATGTTTTATTCCACTATACTTAAACTATCGGCCCTTGATCGGGCTTTCCATTGCGAAACCCCGATATTGTCCGTGATCGTTGAACTGAAGATGGTTTGCAGTGCCTTTCAGCTTTAAAGTGCAAATTCGAGTGTTTCTGTTTAAAAAAAAGTCGTCACTGGAAGCAGCAGAAATTACTGTAGTCGATTGTCATTGTGTTAAATCCCGATGTTTCGTGAAAAAAATTGTCATTCCGGGAGTAAAAAGCGCATGTCCGCCGAATTACGAATGTTAGTTTAGAAACTTTGCCAAATAACGAGTGTTAAATCGCCAATGTTGCCGAATAACGAGCGCTAAATCGACAATGTTGCAGAATAACGAGGGTTAAATCGCCAATGGTGCAGAATAACAAGTGTTAAATCGCCAATCTTGCCAAATAACGAGTGTCAGATCGCCAATCTCGCCAGATAATGAGTGCTGAATCGCCAAACATCAAGTTGATACTTCCGAAATTTTCTCCCATTTTGCAACAATTTCTTTCCAAGTTTAAAAAAATTAAAAACTTATAAAAAATTTTTTAGCTCATTTGAAGTGCTGCTGTTCAAGGCAGCAAATAGTGCCCTCAGTAAGCAAAAATCATCTTAAATAGACGGGTGCAAAAAATTTTATGACAGCCGCTCTTTCAAATAGGGTGCCAAAAGCCTAAAACACCAAAAACAAAAATCAAGCTGATGAAGAGATGTTTCATAGCAAAAGACAGTGCAGTTTTATTTCGAAAAGGGTTGAGGGTTAACGAAAATATTCTTGTTAATTTCACTGCTCCAATTTATAAATATCTGCTCCGAATCCCACATTTTGCTGCTCCAAAATTGCTCCAAATCCAGAATTTGCTGCTCCAAAATTGCTCCGAATCCTGAATTTTGCTGTTCCAAAGCTGTTCCGAAATGGACTTAGTCACTTCCCACCCCTGCACTTAGCTAAAGCGCACTGAGTATTTTCAATGCATTAGAATGTGTGGCACCAGGATTCCCCTAATTAAAAAACAGGAATTATTTTTTGTATAAAGCTTTGAATTCTATGACTTCAATTGCTGATTCAAAATAATAGATGTACCAGCATAAATATTGTTGGGCTTTCAACTTTACATTTTGTATTAAAATTTCAAGTTTGCTCATTTTTTTTAACAAAACTAATTAAATCTGAAAGAATGTAATTGTGTAAACTATTAAGCAACATCATGCAAGTTGGAAACACATCCACCAATATGCAAGAGACAATCTGGTCAAAAGAATGTTTTTATTTAGTCGATGCTGAATGGCCCTTTGGTGAAGTGGTGAGTTTCTCAAATCAAGTGAATTGAGAAACCTGCATCATGTGTGATACTGAGTAGGCACCACACATTCACTTTAATAGGACCCCCCCCCCCCCATGAATAAAAGCACTTTTTCCTACAAGAAAAATTTTAATCCATAAAGTGGACTGAACCTTTCATGTTACGTAAACAGATTTTTAGTGTTCATCTTTTTTGCATGTAGTTTGTTTGTAGTTTATTCATTAATGCTGAATTAAATTTGAGCGATTGGGAGAAAAAGGCAGGTAGTATAAAAATATGCATTCTTAATGATTAACAAGATTTGTTTTAATTAATAAGCAGTCAATTAAAATAAAAAAAATGATTCAAATTAAAATCTGATTTTTTTTAAAAAAAAGATTTTTTCATACTCTGTTCAGTAAGAATATTTACTTGCCTCAGATGTAATTTTTGTTTCAGGAATAATATTAGCATTTTACGTTTACAATCACTAGTTAAAATTCTTTTTTCCACTATCTTTTAAAAGATACAAATCTATCAAAAGAACCACCTGAAGATCCGTGGCAGAGCGGGATATCACCCTGCCAATCTACAAAAGATTTATGCAAGCTTACCATGAGAAAAAATTCACCACAGAATCAGACACATAAAGGTAAAGAAAAGATGATTGCATAGTTGGATAAATGTGCTTTTTTTTTAGATTTAAAACTATATAATTTATTAATCTTTTAATTAATTGCAGGTGTAGATAAACCCACCTCTCCCAGATTGACGTTACGTTTCCAGTCCATTAAGCCGAGGGATGACAAGTGCTCAAATACTGTTAAAGTTGTTGACATTAATGCTAACGAGCCAAAATACCAGTCGTATTGTGTCACTATGGAGGCCAAAGGAGATGTTTATGAATTTCAGAAAGATGATGGCAGTGCATCCACTTCCAATTCTGTAAACGTTCAGCAGAATGATGAGAGTGTTCCAAAACTAAATCCTGCTGTCAGCAAAGAAGGGGATTCGCCCATGAAGGACCCAAAAAATGGTACAGATTCTGTCGAACATGTTGATCGTAATTCTCCTGTTGAGAAAATGGACACTTCTGAAACTCCAAATGCAAAGGTGAATGGTGGACGCTCTAACAGTGATTCTGTTATTAAGGATCGTGATCAAGGAAGTGATACGGAAAAAGAAGACAGTCGTCGAAAAAGACGTAAGAGTAGCGATAGCAATCAGAGTAGGCATTCAACACAAAGTCATTCCTCTTCAGGCCGGGGACACAAGTCACCTGTAAGTAAATCCCAGCATCAGGATAACCATGGGGAGCAGAGAAGTAGTCCAAAAGGCAAAAAAAGAGTAAGTTTGTCTAGTTCTGATACAGAAAGCAATCAGAGTGATGCTGAAATGCCAGACATAGTTATTGCTGACTCATTGTCTGCTAACCATAACGGGTCCTTTGCAGCTGGTCTGCATTCACCAAAAGTCCCCCCTCTAAAAATTGTTATTCCTCCTGGTTCGAACTCACTTGAAGGCGAGAATCGAGAAAGGAATAAAATTTCATCATGTTCAAAGACAGCTTTGCCCTATGTTGTTAATGCAACCTCAGAGGCAGGAGATCCGTGTGAAAATTCTTCTCAAGCAAATGGGGATGGATCGAAAGATACTCCAACAAAAAATGCAGAGAAGTCCAGAGATGATAATAATCCTCCAGAGGAACGTTTTCAGAGAGTCACAAGAAGCAGTCAGAGAATGCAGGCAGCAATGTCCAGTGTCACTGTGTCACAGAGTTCTGATACACCTCAAACAAGTACCTCACCAACTAACTCTTCTGCTGGTGGTGGACAAAAAGCTGAGCATTCCGGAGAAAGTTCAACAGAAGAACAGACAACTCCACATACAGATGTCCATCCCAGAAAGCGGAAACTTCGCACTCGCGACAGCAGTGCAGATTGCAATTCTGGAAGCATTCCACCTCCACAGCCATCGTCGTCATCATCATCATCAGGGAACGAAGATTTTCAGCAGATGCAATCTCAGCAGCATCAAGTTATGCATCAACAACAACCTCTTCTTCCCCTTCAGCAGCAGCAATTGCTGAACTCATATCAAATGTATTTGGACATTCGGAAACAGGTAATATATATTATACACATATTGCTGCTACAATTTTGTAATAGCTCACCCAATCATAAGATTTCCTTGTGGAAATGGGTAACACATTTCTTTATAAATGGTTAATAAAAAAACTGATACATGATGGTTAGTCAATACCAGAAATTTTGCTTTTAGTTATGTTTAATTTCATGCATATAATCTACAAATATTCTACAGTGAAATTCCTATATAACTATACTCAAGGGTCTGGAAAAAAGTATCATTATAGAGAGAACATTGCAGCGCTATGGGAAGTGTTCTGAGACCAGTGAGTAATATTTATGTAGGAATTTCACTGTGTGTAATTTTAATCTTGTGAATAGGTTATTGTGTGTGTAGCCAATAGGTTTCCTATTTCTATTGAATTTCTATACTGAATATTTTAGGTTGACAAGAGAAGAAAATCCATGTTTGTCGTTCATCCCAAACCTCCCCAGGGCTTCAAAGATTATCTCTTGAATCGTTGTTCATATGTGCTTGAAGGCAATGCTGCAAGTCGTCTCTCTGTGCCAATGGTAATTATCACCTATTCACCTTTGAATTTAATTCCAAAACGATATTTGATACTTCGTTTGAATTTAATCTATCAACGATATTTGATGTGCAAAGAAAAAAATTTTTCTGATTACTCATATTCTCTAAAAGTTTCTTTTCATTTTTAGTATTGTTATTTCTCTCTGAACAATAGGTAGTGATTAACCCTTCAGTAAGGGCTGCATCTTCTGATATCTCATCAGCATCTAAGTGGTTTTGAATTCAAATGTGTAAATATTGTAATGTCAATACAATATTATAAAATATTTTTTTCCACACTTTTAATTCATTTTGATTCATCAATGCTTTTGTACAGTCTTTTACTGTCCCACTGGAAGGTTAAATGCACTTGGTACTTTGTTTTTTATGTTTTTGAAAGCTATTCAGTAGAACACTCATTAGTACTGATAATACTAGTGAAAGTAGGTCTCTCTCAAAAAAGCCCCCCCCCCCCCCCAATCATTCACTTGCATTCCTGTGAATCAAATTTGTTTCTAAAAACATGTTCAATCCAAAGATTCATTGAAGAAAAGGTTAATTTACCAACTTATAACTAGTTTGTTTTACACTTCCATTGTTTACTAGTAGAGAAAGCTTGCAAAGAAACCCATTAACATTGAGAATTTAACATGCGTAATAAATCTAAAATATAGGGCACAGTTTTCCTATGTCGATAAGATTCTCACCTAAAGTACCAAAGGATGTTTAGAGGTGCCATGAGTTACCTAATTTGTCCTTGTCAGAAACTTTTCTGACAGAGGGGTACAACAAAAACAGCAACATCACTGGGGAAAAAAATTGCTACCGCATGGAGTTCCACTCCGAGGGGTTAGTGCATCCAGCTCTGTGAGTGTATAAAAAAAGGCTGCCATTCAGAATCTGCAATAAATTGTAGGTCCTGATGTAATTAGCCCTCATGTGCAGAAAATAACCACGATGCAACCAAAATGATTAAAACAAATATTAACTTGGGCACATTTATGTACTTACTAATAAATCAATCTATAAATTCTCTTCTGTGATTTTTTTCATTTCGTTATAAAAACCTTAGCTCTCTCAATAATATCTTTGAATTTAAAGAAAATTATTCTGATGTTTATCTTATTCCCCTATGCATTTAAATCCTTGTGAAACGATTTCCTGGTAGGATGATTTTCTTTTCCCTCTCTGAATGGTCTGTAACTCTGATCTACCACTATTTAACTGCCGTATATTTTAACACCTGAATATGGGAGCTATGTCAGACTTGTGGTGGTGTAAGTAGTGTTTGTAGGCCCAGCAATTGGTATGTTTTATGTTCAATAGGTGGTGTCATCTATTCTCGGAATCGCTGATGTGTGGATGCAAAATTTCATGTATACATATTTGTGTTATACATGTCATGCCATAGTACAGGCATGGTTGGAACAACCATGCCTGTACTATGGCATGACATGCTGAAATAAAGACGTAGTCTCGCTCTCTGTAGTTTCCCACCAGAGAAAATGAGAAGTCCTTCTGAAAATTAGTGTAGGGGGTTACATATAATATGTATTCTAACATTCCACGTGATAATACATAGAAATGCTGGTGGGCATCATCTCTTGCAAATGTTTCAAAAAAAATTATTAAATACTCAGCTGTTGCTTTTCCAAATATGCACACCACAACAACCTTTCGTGGTCAAATGAGCTTTGAATGTTTAGTCTTCTGCATTAAGCTCTCCGCAAGTAGATACTGGATGAGAGGATAAATTGCTTAAGTGAATATTTTTTTCTTGGTAGTCCTCTTTCAATTTCTTTAATATGAAAAAATGGTATGAGTGAATACTCACTGTCTCTCAGTATAGTCTCAGTTCAAAAAAAGTTTAAAGGAGCTATTTTGCATGGGTAGTTAATTTTTTTTTAATGTAAAAAAAATTCTAAATTAAAAGATACAATGAATGATCTAAATCTATATATATAAAATTGATTTTCTCTCTCTGTGTGTGTGTTTTCTCTATACAAATCTACAATTTTAGATCGATCGTCGCCAAATTTTGCATATATACCAAATGGGACCCGACTTGAACGATAGGCTACTTTAAAATTTTGTCAGAGCAGGGCAAATGCCCCAAATGGGCAAAAAACAGTGGGGCAACAATGGTTTTTGGGCCTCAACAATCACTTTCCGAACGTTTATTTTGGTTACCGTGGTTCCCTAGCAATGCATTTAAGACGTGTATATGCCTTTACAATGGTTTGTCATTTCTTCAATGTTGTACGTATATGTATAATAGTTTGACTTTTTAATGGTTTGCCACTTTATTCAATCCTCCCAGTAATGAGAGCTTTTTGAATAGACACCATCATCAGCATCACTTTGAGGGTAAGGCAAAGGATGATCCCCCTTCCCATAGAAATCAGTGTTAAAATTGCCGATTTTAATGTAGAAATGTGGAAATTTGGTGGGGGTTTTTTCTGTCACATCAATAATTTTAAAAATTGTATTAAATACTCAATTTTTGAAATATTGAGTTCGCTTAGAGATATACGAAGCCCAGGAAATATGAAGTAATTAGCCGGACCTACACTACGCCTTTAATAGGGCGTGTGGTCTCCTCGAACGGCTAAGACTGCTGCACACCTGTTTGCCATGGATGCGATGAGGTTATCGATCAGACTTTGGGGAATACTGTTCCACTCCTCAAGAAGTGCAATCTGCAAGTCTCGGACAGTAACAGGCGGCCTTGGTCGTGCAGCAATGTCCCAAACATTTTCGATTGGATTCAGGTCAGGAGAGCACGCTGGCCATTCCATACGCTGTATTGTTTCAGCTTCAAGCATGTTCTCCACCAGACGAGCTCTATGCGGTCGGGCATTATCATCCTGGAAAACAAAGGAATCTCCAATGGCTCCAGCGTAAGGGATGACATGAGGTCGCAGTATCTCGTCTGCATACCTTCGGGCCGTCAAAGTGCCATTCCGAATGATATGCAGGTCTGTACGTCAGCCTATGCTGATTCCACCCCATACCTTCCAACCAGCTCGTCTGTATTGTGACCTTTCACGAACGAATGTGGGGTTATTTCGAGTGCCCCTGTCCCTCCATACCAGAATACGTCGGGTGTCACACTCCAGATTGAATCGGGACTCGTCTGTAAACAGCATTTGGCTCCAATCATGTTGCTCCCAATCTCGATGTTCAGCAGCCCATCTTCTTCGGGCCGCACAGTGGCGTGGGGGTCAATGGAATGCAGACCATTGGCCTACATGCATAGAGCCCTCCCTCATGAAGCCGATTACGTACTGTTTGGCTGGACACCCTTCGTCCTGTTGCCAAGAGCAACCGTCTTTGCAGCTGCGTAGCATTCTCTGTTCTGTATCGATGGGCTGTTAACCGTATATACCGGTCATCAGTTGCTGTAGGGACGTCGACCTTGCCCTGGTCGACGTCTGACATTTCCTGTTTCTTGGAATCGATTCCACAGTCTTGCAACAACACTTCTGGCGTCTCCAACAGCGTCTGCGACACTACGTTGTGTTTGCCCGGATTCCAGTCTGCCTATAACATGCCATGCCATGGATTCCGGTAAATCACGTTGTCGAGACATCCTCAAGTCACCTTGTCTCAAAAAAAAATACTGCGCAATCGAATTTCACAGTTACGGCAGTAAAACAGACGTTTCTGCAACATTCTGATTTCTGCCCTTATCTCCTTTTTCTGGTTTTTGACGTCATGAACTTTGATTTGCATATGAAGATTTCTTCTTCCGTTTCCTGCTAGGCTTTAAATTATGGATGATTAATTTTATGTTACTTATTGGTATACATCTTTGCGTGATTTTGTTAAAACCATGTGCTCCCCTAATTGTTTTGAGCAGTATATATATATATATATATATATATATATACTTTTGAGCCAGATATCCATGCAATAACATTGATTTCAACTTTTTATTTATATCTTCTCAAGCATGAAAATTAATGTCTCCGTATTGTCTTTTAATATTCAACTGCATAAATTCACATATAGTTTAGGTTGCTTTAAAATTAATTATGGGCCTGTAAAAAGTTCATCGAAAAAATTCCACACCTTTAATTAAGCATTTTTTGAAGCAGAAACAGGCAGAGATAGATAATTTGAAGTTCAAAGGGGGGAATTGAAATACCTAGCACCCTTTGGAAAAAGAAATTAAAAAAAAAAAAAAAATTTCTACGTTTCTTTAAATCTAGATTTGTTTCTGTCATGAGTCACGTAGGAAGTCGCGATATTGGTGAACTTGGACATGGTTTGCATGTCCCTCAAAGAAAGAGAAGAGGGAGATATCAGGTGATCCAGAAAAGCCTCATTGAAGAAAACCCGGGCAGCGCCGGGTATTATAGCTAGTTATATATAAAATATAAACCAGTGCAAAACTTTTCCTTGTGTTATATTTTTTTTGTGCATTTTATT
The DNA here is from genome assembly GCF_987345545.1 of Pholcus phalangioides. Lineage (NCBI taxonomy): Eukaryota > Metazoa > Arthropoda > Arachnida > Araneae > Pholcidae > Pholcus > Pholcus phalangioides. Next base: position 8,380,992 of record NW_028301606.1, read on the forward strand.
AAAAAACTATTTTGCTCACCAGATACCTCCTCCACAGTCATTGGAAGGGTCTATAAAAGAGCTTTTTATTCAACAAGAAAAGGAACGATATAGATTACGGTTGCAGCATCTTATTGAAAGGGTAATTCAATTTAGAACATCTCATTTTCAGTTTTTTTTTCTCCTTATATGAATGAATATATCCTCACATGTTTTTCTTAATTCTGTTAATTATGGTTTATGCTTATTAATATTACTTGTTTTTTTTTAACATCTTGACTATTAAAGTCAAGATGTTAATTACCATATTTTAACATGTATAAGGAACCCCTTTTTTGCAAAGGGCTTTTTATACATTTATTGTACAGTGTGAGGCATAATTGTAAGATGCCATGAATATTCACAAGAAAAAAACAAGTAATATTTTCACAATAATGAAGCTTGAGTATTAGTCATGTTTACAATTATGAGTGAAATTACAAGGATTTCAAAGAAACATTTTTTATATTTCAATATTTTCGTGAATTCTAAACTAGGAGAGAAATATGAGACATTGCAAAGATATTAGAAATATGATATTTTCATTTCCACTATTTTACAATAGTGTAGCACTGCATTACTTTATGAAATTTTTAAAAAAAAAATTTCATCACTGGATAACAAACCAATAAAAATATACCCTCTTTACAACTATCTTAGCAGTAGAAAATATGCCACAGGGTGCAGAGCTTCAAGAAAGTGAAATTTGGCGATTGCGTGGCACCAGTGTTTCTAAAACGTAAATATAGCAAATGTGGTGTTTTCAATGTGCCGTCACAAATATTTTAAACCATGCGATATGTGGCGACTCAATTCTCCCAAAACAATGTTTTGCATTGTTCTATAATGAGCACTCAGCTAACTGGAAATGTTATGCGCTAAACATTCCCATATAGTGTTTTCTATTCATTCCTTAAAGTTCTTTCCAAGATTGTTCTGCAGCATCATTGACAGTTCTGAGACGTACATTGTGGTTTTTGGCATGTTCTGCTTTGGGAGGGGCTCAATTATTTACAATGAGAGTGACTCTGATATTGAACTAGTTGATGTAGCTGATTGCTTTATATCAGATAAGTGGCATGGAATTTAATGGTTTCCATGATGAATAAAAAATCTTTTCTTTTAGGTCATAAAATAAAAAATATATTTTCTAAAAAATCAGGATTCCTTATACATATTAAAATACAGTAAATATGTGTTGTGTCTGGAATTGATCATAGGTTATTTTTAAACAAATTTATTTGTAATATAGAATTTAAAATTTTATAAGTTATCTTTAAAAAAATTTAATTTTTGTCTTTGCAACAAAGGTTTTTTCAGACATTTTATATTTAGATTTTTGCAAATTTTTATATATTTTTTGATTTTGTGGTTGAAAATTTATTCTGTGGAAATGTATTTACACATTGTTTCTTTCATTTTATATTCTTTCATTTTCATATCTAAATGAATTAAGTTTTGATTTAATTTGTACCTGATTAGGACCTGTTGTGCCTATCTTAGTAACTTTATTATTGTCCCAGATAGAGAGGATCAAGAAAAATTTTGAGACTTTTTAGTTTCATTGAGGTACACAAATATAACTAAGTTCTACCATAGTTTGAATATCAAACTTTCCTTTTAAATTATTTAAAAATTTTAGAAAATGAATTTTTTTAGAGCCCCATTGTGCACAGAGATTTTTATTAAAATTATTTTAATACATGATAGGAGAAACTGGTTCTCTCAGCAGAACAAGAAATTCTCAGAGTTCATGGCAGGGCAGCTAGAGCAATGGCAAATCAGACAATTCCATTATCGGCATGCAGTATTCTTAAGGATGAAGAAATATACAATGTTTTGAATGTTGATCAAGTAAGTCATATTTATCTGCGCTAAGTATTTACTCTTGAATTTCTAGTATAGTCGTTCAAAACAAAGTTATTTTGTGGAAAAAAATCGGAGCATCCTTAATCATACAGGCATCCTCCCTCTGGTGTAAGTTCATGGGTGTAATTAGGGCTGAAAAATACTTAAGTACCCATCACCGTATCCAATAAATAATATTGTTGAATGTGTATAGCTGTGAAGTTAATAAAATTAACTTTCGATAGTTTTTACCATTTCTAATTGTATTTCTTTTGTGACTTAGTATTATGGATCAACTTTTTTTTCTTATTTTTTAAATCTCACATGTGACCAGCTTCTATTTCTAATCCTTCCCTCTCAATGTGATTGCATAAAACTTTCACTTCAATCAACTATGATGATGATAAATATAAATGATAATCAAATAATGATCAATCGATGTGGGCATGAATCTCGCAGTCATCATTTGTTTTATTTTTATGATAGTGATAGATGTTCTCTGAACTCTTTCCAGACTAAATATTTTTGTAATATATTTTCAGTTATCTTGTAACAGGCTTCCAACTCAAACAAGGCTTTAGAAAATTGTTTGAATTATCCAATCTAAACTAATTTCAGATTGATAATAGGCCATGAAACAACTTTTTGCTTTTTGCTGCTTCTGTAGATCCTATTATTGGGGTCTGAAAGCATACCAGACGGCTTATTCATATTTTTTTCATTGTGATGTGTGTAAAAACAAAGAACAGAATCATGCATTTGTAATAATTATCTATGCATTTGTAAAAGACAATTTTTATGTTGCCTGCAAACATCAGAACTGGCAGTTCAAAACATTTCGATACCAAGTGTAGCTTGTTCTTTCTTTAATGTTTTCCTCTTGGAATGTTTCTTTTAATCTTGGTGGAAAGATAGTCGACAGGCTGGTCAGACTGCCTGTACAGGTGGCTTTCTTATATGTATGGGGTCAATTATTTATGTGGAAAACTACTTGCAAAAAGAGGTTGGCTGGTAAATTACAGTGAAGTATGTGAGTGAGATTCTTTTCATCATGTTTGTCTCAAGAAATTTGGGTTTTTTCTGACTTTTTTTATTGGTTCATCCAGTCCCGAGTATCATTTTGTTCTGGCATAAAATAAATACTTCTGGCAGGGCCATAACTAGGATTTTTGCTGCCCCTGCAACTTTAAAATTTGATAATTTTCTAAAGGTTTTCTTTGTTTCCACCTAAAACTGCTGCTCCTTAAATTTTGCCGCCTGGGGCACTTGCTTCTCCCCCTCTAGTTCCTGCCCTGAGTTGTACATTGTTACCTTTTGAATTTCTAAAAGACAAGTCTTGTCTTTCCTAAAAGTTACTTGTATTGAGGAAGTTGTGAATCAAACTTTTTCAAATGGTATGAGATCAGTTTGTTTTACACAGCCAAAATATTACTATTAATAAATACATATAAATCTCCATCATACATTACTGCACAGTGTATTTTAGCTTTGTCGAATAAAGATAGTTTTGCTTGCAAGATGAATATTTTACTCAGCATGCTCTGACAATGCCAGTCTCAGCCTGTTTAAAGTGTCCAAAATTTTTGAGTGGAATTGTGTTTTTCTGTTATGTTTAATACTTATTAGACAAATATTTGCCCGAAGTACGAGGTAAAATGTTTAATTGTTTTTCTTTGTAAATTTTAGGATGACAAAGATAAAAATGTGAGATCCAGGTATAATGGTCGATTGTTTTTATCATGGTTGCAAGATGTTGATGATAAATGGGAAAAAATCAAAGTAGGTTTTTTACCAAATGGGAGTTTTAAGTTTTTTATTTTTGAAAAATGTGTGTTAAGGTGCTTTGCTTTTATTTTAAAACTCTGGTCTTGTTTTGATGTTTGCAGAAAGCGATGTTGTTGCGCCATCACAATGAAGCTGAATCCCTCCATGCAGTCCAGAAATTAGATTGGGAATGGAAAATGAAGGAACTCGCCATGTGTGATATGAAGTCTACCCCAGTTATCGACGATATTTCTGTTCCAATGGTGCATGTCAGCGATGATTTTGACCTTCTGCCGGCATGAGCTATTGATGGAGGGATAAAATCATCCAATCTGATCATCTTTAACTGCTTAACTAATTTACCACATGCATTTAAATTCAAACAATATCAATAACTTACATTTAACTGCTTCTACGCAGTGAATCTGTAAAAAAAATGCCAAATATTAGTCATAAGTCTGTTTTCAGTCAACCGTTAGTTTAGTAGTGTGTGTCCAGGATCTACCGTAACCATTGCCTGATCATGTGAAATTCCCAGAGGCCAAATAACCTTTTCTTATGTATGTGGTAAATCTTAATTTCCTTTTGGTGTGTCAAAAGAAGAAAATTCATGAACACGTTATTCCTTTTGTTTTTTGTTTAAATTCCCATTTGATTGGGTAAAAAGTGATATGTTTGTGTTGTTAACATCCCCTTTTCCCCTTCGTTATAAGCGCAGTGTTTAGTCATATATGTGAATCAAGCAACTTCTGATTATTAGTTCTGTAGATACAAAATGATCTCGTATCATAAGAGCTGTGAATATACTGCTCAATATGTATGTGTGCATACAGCGGATTTTTTTTTTTCCTGGATGTGGAATGGAAATTTCATGGCACCCATTTTTGTCTTTGTTGATTTTTATTTTAAATAAAATGTTCATTGTTTATATTCTGTACTTTTTTTCTCTACAGAAATAATAGATGCTTCTTCAAGATAGAATGCTAATTTTATTGGTTTATCAAGTTTAAACTTGATGAACTAAACAATTTATTTTGACCATTTATTTGAAGATCAAAAAAATGAATTTGTTCCTAAATTAAAAAAAAATTTGTATTTACCCGTCATCTCTGGCTGTGACGTAATGCTGATTTTTGGTCTAATTGTTTCAATGTATTCATAAAATTCTAGTCGGGAAAATGTTTTATTAGCTATAAACTTTTAAAGAAGGGGAAAAAACGAATTGGCCAGATGACTGGTTAAGACGGGTGGATGGAGGGGGGTGGTGCCAGCAACTTTTTGTGAAAACTACAAACGCAAACACCACAACATGCTTTGCCCAACGAATGGCTGACTTGCCTAACAATGTATCTGAAAATAAATGGCCCATAAAAAATGAAGGATGTCAAATATAACCAAAATACAGCTACCCAATATATAAAAAACATATCACGAAAGGAGGAACTAAATATTAGATGTTGAATGTCATGAAAAAACATACATGATAGATTAAACTTTGTCCAAGTTATCGAAAGTAGCTGGATGATGAGGGATTTTCCACCAATGTTTTGATTATTTTCTGTCTGATTATTTCTAATTTTTCATTTAGACATACGCACGTGTTAAGGCAGAAACATACTATACCGACATGATGTGATTATCACATGTCAGTGCAGTGTTTCATCTTGTATACTCCAGAACTTTCATTAAATAGCATCAACCACGTCTCTGCTCATTCGCATAATTCTGCTGGCTTATTCTCGAAATAATCAAGTGACAAAATAACCTATACATTTTGTGGAAAGTCCACTCAGCTTTTTTCAGCAAGTAACTTCAATACAGCTCACACTAATTCCATATATCTTTGATATCTTTCATGATATTCTCTATTGTGATTTCCACAAAATTTGGTCTGCATAATTGCAACCAAATTTATAAAAATGAAATTGTGTTATCTTTTGCTCACATGCATGCTTGAAAATTTTCTTTAAATGCTCATCTCCTGAAACATCAAATGGTTCTATTTTAAATTTCAGTATATAATTTATGTACTGAATTTTTACGTCAAGTCCTCTCTAAGTTTTGTAGTTGCAAACTCCACTTTTTACAAGCCAAAAAAATGTTTAGAAGAAACATTTCATATCTTTGTGAAAATACTTCCAGTTTTCACGAAAATACACGCATGTTAAAAATATCAGGCAAGATGTGGAACAGTTTTTAAATTAAAGGTTTTTCTGTCAATTACTGATCAAAAACATTTTTTTCTTATTTAATTTCTTGTCTGTCCCCTAATTGCACTCGTGACAATTTTTATTGGAAATTGTGAATACATTCTATACTTGTATACTATGACCAAAATTTTAGAATAACTCAAATATTTTTCTGGAAATTTGAGGAAATTTCAACTCCACAGTGTGTTTCATTACTTTACAAGGCTATACAACATGTCATAAGTCAAAATTCTGCTTTTATTTCATCAATCGTCCATCGCGGAGGTATGGTTCTAATTTAAAGAATACTGAATAGAGTGAGTTTTGAGTGTGGAAATAATAGTGTCATAAAATTGAATATAGATTTTTATAGTCCTCTAATTTCCAACCAGAAAGTTTTGTCTTGACTTTCTTGAGGCTAACAAAAAAGTTGAATGTCTATAAGTGCAATATATTGATACGCGAAGATATTTGAATTAAAAAATTGGAAAAAAAAGGGAGAAACAGCATAAATGAGGGAAAGAGGCATTGTCCGTTAGTTTATTCCATTCTTCCCAACTTTCCCCGGTTTTGAATTCAAATATCTCGGCTGATACTGCATTTAGAAACAGGAAACTTCTGTTGGCCTCAAGATGGCACCAATGATCTAATTGGAAGTTAGAAGATGGAGGACTGAATAAAAAAAAGATTTATTTTATGACACTGCATTTTCACTCTCAAAACTGGTAGTGATTCCTGAATACATTTTGACCATTTTTTAACCTCTACGATAATGGGCCTGATTCACATACCAGCGCGGAAAATAAATTAAGTTTTTTTGCCTCTTTTCACCATCGCGAAACTTTATAGCAGTGTTTCCCAAAGGGGGGTTATATCGCCTCCGGGGAATAGAAGCTGCGGATTTAACACGTTATCCTGTGGGTTACCTAGAGTTGGGGGGGGGGACGATTGAACAAAAAATCATGTTTTACTAGTTTTTCAATCTACAAAAAAAAGTTGCTCTTTCTGTCCCCAGGTCCGTCTTAAGAGTATCATGGGCTACCGGGCCAATTGATTTTTCTGATGCCCTCTCAAACAACTCGGAAATTTCAACCAGATCTCATTTTTGTTAGGCCGCCCGTCTTTGCTTGAGACCCCGCGGATTAATTCCCATTAATTAAAATTCATCTGTTACAAAAATAATTGCTTTTTTTGTTGGTATAGAGCCGCCATCTGTTGCGGAAATATATTTTTTAGACGTAAAAGAGCGCGCATGCGTCATTTCCGAGTTTCTGAATCTGGGAAAAATTATCCTATTAGGGACTTTTAAATAGTGGCGCCATCTGTTTTTACCAGCCATAAGTGAGTCGTCACTAAAGAAGCACAAAGATGCGTCCTCATTTTGGAATTCTAGAGTGGTTTTATTAAGCACTTTTGAGTAAAATTAGACTGCCACCTAGTGGCTGACTTGAACGTTTGAATACACTAATAGATGGCAGCATTTGTTTTGTTACTTCTTCCTTGCATGACCACAAGTTTCCATTGAGAAGAAATTCTTATCATCGAGCTTATATTACTATAATATAAGCTCGATGTAATACTATAGTAATATAAGCTCAATGATTCTTATATATTTCTCCTCTAAGCATGAAAACTTCAACTGCTCTGAAGTAAACAACTCTTCGTAGTGTTGGATGTTTGTTTACAAATACATGATTCGTACTTGAGGGGTTAATTTTTCTCTCGTAAAAAACATGAGAAGTTTCGTCATTAAACGGTGAAGGAAACACTTTCAAAGATGACGCTATTGAGCTTCGTTATAAAACACGATGTTCTTCGCTTACCGTTCCGACTTCTCCCATCGAAACGGCTTGAGGTAAGCGCCAGAGTGTCATTGACAACTAGACAATCTTAGAAGATGGTAAATAATGGCGGAATGAACAAAACTAAGACTATAATTAAAACAGCATTACACTCAGTTTAGGTCAGATATGAGAGATGGAAACTTACCCATACATACGCATGGCTACGGGAGCTAAAGGAGAAGTAGGGCCCGTTTTCTTATAAGTTTGGGCCATGAGCTGATATGATTTTTTTCTGGTCCCTCATATGCAAACCTTTTGAGGCAGAGGTGTACACAGGGAAGAGGGCATGCGGCCCATTCAGGCTGTGGTATTATCCCTTACTGGCAATGCTTTGGCAAGAAAAACATTTGAAATTATGACAAAGAAATGCCAAGAGTGAAATGGAGTCATGGTTTCGAACGACTTTCTTGCCGAAGAAAAAAAATTGATAATACTGTATGTGTTTAAAACAAGAAAATTACGATGAAAAATGAATAACAGAAACAATAATAAAACATGGATTAAATGAGGGATCGAGACTTAAAATATAAATATTCTAGACCAGATACGGGATTGACAATGATGAAAACTAGGACTCTCTTTTAAATAATACAACTTTCGGGGCAAAAAAACAATCGCTGGTTTCAATGAAAACATGATTGTGGAGTTAAAACTATAACAGTGAATATGTAAAAAACCAATAAAAAATGGAAATATGAAATATACAACCTGAAAAGTAAGATATTCTAAGAAAAATAATTCAACACTGGGAAAATGGTATAAATGGTACGACGTATAAACGAGCAGAGAAGAACCATTAAAATTTTGACTTTATTCAAATGAGTGATCTTGTAACAAAAGCCTATTATTTCCACCGACCTCTATGGACGTTGACGTCACCTTTAGACAATAACCAACATCAAAATGGCAACCCAGAATCCAAAGGAAATAATAGTAATAGCTGGGGGGAAACTCTTATTGAAAGAAAATGGCTGTCCATCACAGACGAGAAAAAAAAAAGCGCTAACATGTTAGACAAGAGATTGCCAAAGAAAGAAATTGATTATATTATAGCTGTTCCATTATGAGGTTTTGGGGTCTTCTCTTAGTCTTTTTTAATTCAGAGACGTACACACGGGGAAGGGGGGGGGGGCTAGGTCTAAATTCCAAAAGGAAATCTATTTTTGGGGCTCCAGAAGATTTGTTGGTTCTGCGCATGTGCACTGTTTACTCATTTGAGACAGGCGCTGTCAAGAAGGGCGCCAAGTTTCCTCTTTCTTCACTCAAAATTAAGAGGGGGGGGGTGTCTCTAGTTTCAGCTTAATTCTTCTTGCCCTTATAGGTGCTTCATAAATGTTCCTGTTTCTTGGGGAGGGGATTTATAATGAATTAATACATACCGGAACATTTAGTGTGCGTAGGCATGTGGCATATACTGATGGTGCCACCTACCTTCCCTATTTTGAAGTGAAAATACGCTTTTTTAAATTTTCATGTTATGTAAGTATCATGTTGAAGGTCTTCCCTGCTCTATGTTAAGAGACTTTTTCAAATAGTAGACTGCCTTGTATTTGCATGTTGAAGGGTAGAAACCACAGAAAAGCAACTTCAGCTGACCACCACTTTGTTGTCAGCTGGTTTGAGGCTAAGATTCTGTAAGTGAAATTTCCGCTGAATTGACCATTTGTGATTGCACCAAGGTTTTTGTCCTTTGGCGACCCCGAAATATTTTGTTCGCCAAACTTCTTTACCTTCTCGTCTTAGAAATTAAAGATGACTGCAGAAGAAATAGCACAACATAAACACAGTAACTCAAATAAACACAATAACTCAAAATGTGAAAACCATAACATCAAAAATTAATCAACGCCAACAAATTCTTTGTGTGGATTTGCTTTCAGAAATTATTTCAGTGGCAAATTTAGGGCAAGAAACGAGACTTTCTTTTGTTGATATGGAATAGACTGTTAAAAATTAGAGCATTTTCTTGTCAGGTTTGAGAATTCATCCACAAAAAAAATTTGAAAATTAACGAGCCCCCAAAAATGCATATTTATTACTAGCATGAACGCATAAGAGCTGAGACACTGATGACAAGGAGAATTGAAAATGGTGTTTAAAAAATGACGATAGCTGGTTGGCTTGAGAAACATTCCAGTTGCCAATGGAAACATTTGATGGAGTCAAAGAAACAACGTAGACTGTTTGGACTTTTCACAATTAGATAATTTTCCCAACTAACTTCATTCTTGCTAACCTCAGTGTGGGATATACTCAACCAACACCATTCTTGATAACCAAAACATCTACACACACGTAAATATTTCCTTATCAAACCCTTTCGGAGGAAGGTACCTCATTTAATCTGATGCTTTATGTTTTGGGGTTATGCAATGTAACTTGCTTCTTCAAAAGATTTCTCACTTCCTTATTTCAATAATGAGGAGTTCAGAGATTTTGACTGATGATTTGATAAGCACCCCTTTGCTCTTATTAACCTATTGAACTAAGGTTTCAGTTTGTCTTAATATTATCAAATGTGTGTGTTACTGTGTTTTTGTTGCCATCACATATTTCAAATATATGTTTAATACAGGTTTTTTTCTTATTTCAGTATATGCTGCCAAATCGCAGAAGCCTATCCAACATTCATATGAAGAAACTGTCTAGGCATAAGTTCTTAGTAACAGTTGTAAGTAACTGATTGTTTTTGGGGGTGGCATAGGTTTTACTTAATACATTAAGACAGGGATTACGATAAGTGCCAGGCTATCATCTTCTGTAGGCTATCATCTTATGGGAGGGCTATCATCGCATAATCTTCTTTATAATTTCGATTGTCGATTGGCATTTTATGTTTAGAGTTTAATCACCTGTTATATGATTTTAGATTGACGATCGTCTTCATATATATATATATATATATATTTTTTGGTTGCCTTCGTATGAGGCGACAATGTTTTGTTTTTATAATAAAACTTCCCGGATACACCCACCCTTCGGGAACGCTTCGATATCTCTATGAGATGGGAAGCGTGGTGTGTCCAGTCCAGGTCAAAGTGATTCTCAAACTTTTCGTCACCTGTTGCTCCTTTGCCTTAGTCAAGCTGGCTCCCCAGAATAGTTTAACGAAGAATCGCTTCATATCAGTAAGCAAGCATATGTGAATATCACCGGTGAGGCCTCTGACAAAGGTTGGAGATGCCTTTGGGAACCACGATGCACATGTTGAGAACCACTGAATTAAAGGGTTGCCACACAAGTACTGCACAAGCTGGAAGACACTAATTTTGGCCATTTTTCTTGCAAAAAAAATGTGCTTGGCCCCATAAGTTATTCAGCTGGCACCTAAATTTTTTTTGATTTGTCAATCTTGTTTTCATGTGAATAAATGTGTTTTGACATATGTCTGTTTTAAATGATCTCTACAGTCAAACTATTTATGAAAACCATATTTCTAAAAAATAAAAAAATGCTGGTTAGCATGAAATGTGCTTGATCCTTAAAGCAAAAGGCTTGAAAAATTATTGGTTTCCACAAGTGATTTGCTTGGCGCACCAAGTTTCACGCTCAAAAGGGTCTCACACTCGTATAAATAGAAATAAAAAAAATGCAGATTACACAATTTTTTGTGGCAATAGTAAAAAGTATCAAGGTGGCTGCTCTTAAACAATTTATTTATTTAATATTGCTTGGCTAAGGCCTATACAAGGGAATGCTGTAGTAAAGGTTGACAGAAGAGACTGTGATATTACAAAGGAAATCTGAAACTGTTGTACAATCAAAAATGTTTGGTGGGAGGTTGTTCTAATCGCTTATTGTTCGAGGAAAGAAATTAAATTTGAAACAATCAGTGGATGCAAAGATGGGTTTCAATTTATGGGAATGGTTAATTCTATTGGAAAAGTATGAAGCTGGAGTTAAGAAATTGGAAGTGTCGATATGAAAATGGATATGAAGGTACAAAGATGATGAAAAATATTAACTCAAAATTAGATACAATTCACACAAAGAATGTGAATCAGCACAAAAATTAATGAAAATTCTGGATGAATGGAAATTAGAAACGAATATGAGAATTCCAAAAATGATGGAAATGATTCAAGAACTAATGGAAATTCAGAATTGAGGAAAATTTTGAATCGATAAAAGAAATAGTGAAAAATTAAGGAGAGAAATCATTTTCCAAAATAAATGGAAATCTTTAGCATCCCTGCATACACAATAGCGAATATTGGTATCAATGCAAATTTGCTAATTGGTTTTTTTTTCATTTATAGAGGTTTTCTAGATGTCTCTCTGTGCAAAGTGGGCGATCCTACTACAAAAGTCTTCTGCAGAATCATAATTTATTTAAAAGTTAGTGATTCTTTTTTTTTAAATATTTTTTGTCCAGGCAAAAATCCCAGGTATCGGGGAAACATTATGATTCAGAGAAATTATATTTTTCTTCACTTGTTTACGTTAATGCTGGTCTAGGGCAGGGAATGATAAATTCCAGGCTCCAGGTTCCCCATTGCATGTAGAAAATATGTATTTGTGGCGCCTCTCTCCTCACGTATAAGTGAGGAGGGAGAAGAGAAAGAAAAATAAGAGGAAGAGCAATATATATATATATAGCATGGCAAATTTGCAAAGCAAAACCATGGCGATCAGAGGTCAGGGTGAAGGAGAGCATGTAGACACACCTTAAGGATGGCACAAAATTTTCTGATTTCACTACAGTATGGCTTATAACATGGAAAAGAGTTATTAGATCCCAGAAAAGTCAAAACATATCATTTAGGATTCACTTTTCCTGAGCAAAAACCATGCTTGGTTGGTGCCTAAATATTTTTTCAAAATTTGTCAGGCCCCTGCGAAAATATTTGAATTTATTATTGATAATGATATAAAATGTCCTTGCTATGAATAAAACAAAATTTTAATTATGTGCACTGTCTCTCGTGTTGATTGTATGCAATCAATGCTTTATGATACAAGGTGGTTTGCATTACATTTTTATGTGGTTTTTATTGTGAAAAATTCAACAAAATATGAAATTCATCTGCATGATTGTGAAGGTATTTGGATGCTGAATTATTCTATGGAGCATTATTACGAAATTGGACAAAAATGAAAAAAAAGCAAAAATGAATGTCAGTCAAAAAACCAAAAAGATTCTTAGAGACACTTCTTTACCTGCTGATAAATAAAATATAGCCAGCAGCAAAATTTATTCAAAATTAATAGTGAAAACAAATAATTTATTTTTCACCATGTTACGAGATAGGTCAGCGGTTGGCAAACTCATTAGTCAACAGAGCCAAATATCAACAGTACAACAATTGAAATTCCTTTTGAGAGCCAAATTTTTTTAAACTTACACTATATAGGTAGGTACATTGTTATTAACTTAATTAGGGTACTCCTAAGCTGGCCTTTGCTAAAAACATCCTCGTTCTGATTGAGGTACGTTCGCTGAGGTGGACACCTTCAGACTCTCCCATCCACACTCATCTTGTATATGACCGATGTTGGATGCAGATGGAGAGAGGTGGCCACATGAGAGGTGGTGGCCTAGGAACGCTGTCTTCAGAGGTGTGGCCCCTGGTGGATGGCTCCTCGCAGTGTTGACCGATGGTGGATGAGGATGGAGAGAGGTGACCAAGGGTGATTCGTTGTGAGAGGTGGTGGCCCAGGAGCGTCGTCTTCTATGATCTGGCCGGGTAGAGGTTGACGTTCCTTTGGTATGGAAAACATTTCATGCCCCCCATGTTCCGAGGGGAGACTCGTCTTTTGTGTCTATCTGCGCCCTCCCCCAGTACCTTAAGAAGAAAGCCTCGTTTTCAAAAACTTTTTCCCGAACTTCCTAGTTTCGACCCACCTGATTAGTCACGGAAGTGTCACATCGGCAAAAGCCCTCGAAAAAGATGACTCACTAGGGAGGGTGAAGGAGCGAGAACAAAATTCAAAATGGCCAAAATGCATGTCTAAACCAGTGCCATCTAAACCATGGGCCCACCCAGTCACGGACCGGAAGCCTCAAGGAAAGAGGGGCTTCAGAAAAATTAGAACTGGTTGAAATTTTCGAAAATTTCTCAGGTAGGGCTTCAGAAAAATCACTTGGCCCGGGGCTCCATCATGCTCTTAAGATGGCCCAGGTCTAAACATCATTTTTCAAAAATCTGCCCTGAAAAAGTTTTTGTGTGCCCGTGTGTAATATTTTGTGGAAGAGCCACACTCTAGGGGCGAAAGAGCCGCATGTGGCTCGCGAGCCGCTGTTTGCCGACCACTGAGATAGGTGAATCTGATGAGGAATTTTTCTTATTTCAGGAATAATTTGATATTTATGATTGACATTCGCAACATGTTCTATTTATCTTAGTTGCTCATCGTCATTTTGGACAAGTGCTGATATTCTGAACAAATTTTTTTGTCAATTGCATTTTTATTTCTTTTTATTTGTATTTCTCTTTTTTTTTTTTCGTCAATTTTATAGGGGGAACAACATATTTATAATTTGTGTTTATTTTGCTAGAGCACGAGAGAGACATTCTTAAAGTAGTCTTTAGATGAAACATTACTGCATCTTGATGTTGCAACCAAAAAATTGGGAGTTTTATTTGTATTTTTATCATATCATCACTAAAATCACTAAAATGGTTAACTTATGGTTACCTAATGCCAGGAGAAAGACATTTTTATATGTTTTGCAACACTGGTCAAAAACTAAGCACGTTGGAAACATGTTTTTCAGAAATAATAGAATTTTTGGAAGTGAGAAACATGCGTTGAAGTGAGAATAATTTTAATTACATATATATTTCTCACTAAAAAAGAAAAGGACATTTAATGGTGTCACTATCCTGGATGCAACTAGGGTCACTGATTTGGGAATTCTCATTGATGAGTGGCTTAGGTTTTCTGAAGGTTGTTTAGCAGTGATCAAAAAACCAATAGAATGCTTGATTTCATTTTCAAAAAGGTCTCTTTGCGTTCTCCTGAAGTCATTCTTCCGCTTTTCCGAGGCTTAGTTCATCCTGGACTGGAGTATGCTGTAAGATTTTGGAGACCATACCTACAGAGGGACATAGACTTGGTTGAAGGGGTGCAGAGAAGAGCTACGCGTGTTCTTGTTGGCACACAAGGCTTGAATTATGAAGAAAGGCTTCATTCTTTGAAGATGTTTACATTAGAAGAATGCAGGTGTTGGGGGATATGATCAAAGTGTTCAAAATTTTCAACGGAATGGATAGGATGGACCATGAATTATTAATACTCTGTCAATCGACTGCTTTAACAAGGGGACACCAGTATCAATTGATCAAGGACAATTCTAGGTTGTGGTGTTACAGGGAATTTGTCTCTAATAGGGTTGTTATATGAAATAGCTTAACCCGGGGGGGTAGTAAATTCTAACACACACAGCTATCCATACTTAGAATAAGACAACCATTAATATTTTTCATGGGCATTGTATTATATTTTATCATGTAGCATATATACAGTATATAGTCTTTAGTTTTTATAATTGCATTTTTAATTGGGTTGTGGTATTTTTGAAATGTATGACGTCCATATTTGTTATGGGCATCTTTTTCCTCAGCCACCTCATTGGGCATTTTACCTGTTGTGACCTTGTATTTGTAATAGAGACACTCACCTTTTTTTCCTGAATAAATTTAATTTGTGAAGTAATTTCCAATCCTAAGTGATTTAAAAAGAGAAGTTCAAGTGATGACTATACATTCTTAATCTTTTAAGCGCAAAGTTTGATAGGTGGCAACTGGTGTTGTAGGACTTGAACCATTGGTTTCCAAATGTCATAAATGGAAAAAAGAATCTGGAAAAATTTTCATTTGGCTATTGATACACACAATATGTTTATCTAGACTGACTCAGATGCATTGTTATATTATTGTTTTGAAACTTTATCTTTGTCAGGAATCGCTGTAAATGTGAAATTCACGAAATGAATGTGATAAATGCAAAATTTTCGCCAATTTTGACAAATAAATGCAAAACTTTAAATTCTTACTACTTTTCTGTAAAATCTCGATAATTTAAATTTTATCGTTAATTCTTCCATGTGTTTCCAAGCTATAATTGACATCTTAAAATAATACGAAACTAAATACGAAAATAAAGGATCTAGTATCTGACTATGCGCGTTATTATCAATTTAAAAAATTTACAAATGAGTAGTAGAGTCTCGCTTATCCGACATAAACAGGCTGGCAGGACGTTGGATAATATGGAGGTGTTAAGGAAAAGCCTATTAAACGTCAAACTATGTTATAATTTTTCACATTACGAACCTAATAATCATGTTTACAGCAAAACAACAGAAAAAATTAAATGAGAAAATGAACTTACAGTTACAGAATATTTTGAAGTTAGATACAGTTACAGAATATTTTGAAGTTAGATACAGTACTTGAAAAAGTTCAGTCCTGTGATGATTAAAAAAAAAGATTGTAGTCTGCTTTCCTGACGAGTGCCGTTTCTTAGCTGCCAAATCTCGCCATCTTTGCAGCATCATTATGTCGATTCCAGTAGCTTCTTCTTGTTTTTAATTGCAGTTTTTAGAGCCTCAACTCTGTGAAATTCTTATGTGAATTCTTCTGTTCTTCTTATGTGAAATTCTGAAAGCTCAACAGTTGGCGCTTGATGATTTTTTTTTGTCGGATAATACGGAGGTTCGGATAAACGAGACTTTACTGTATGTTGCAATTGATGAACGACGTAGTATTCTGCTGAAGACACAGCAGCAGGAAAGAGTTAAAATAAATTGACTTTACACATGGCATCCAACTAGTGTCGTCTTAATGCATGTGTCCGACTGAGCACCACCCAGAAACCTCAAGTGCAGAAGGGAGTCATGAAAATGTGATCTGGTTCAAATTATCGAGAGTAAGCATTTCTAGCAAGGTAGGAGGAGGAGGCCTCAAAAAATCATTTTAGCCAAGGGCCTATGATATGCTTTTTTTTAAATATATTTTATTTATTTATTTTTTATTTTTATTTTTTGCGAAGAAATATACGAAATGTCTGACCTGAATTTTTTTGCGAATAAATGCGAAATTTATGATTTTTAAATTTTTTTGCAAAATTTACGTATCCCTAATTATGATACATACTTGCTTGCAGTTGTTAGGAATGTGAATTTTCAAATAAGTTCCATAAATTGAAAGTCAATTCACGTTTAATCTTTTGCATACTTTTCTCTATTGCGTGCAACAAACATCCACATTGAATTTGAAAGCTGGAAAAAAAGATTCAAATCTGACAATTTTTTTTTCTGAAATTTCATTTCAGGTCTATCTTCTAGGCAGTTCTCTGTATCTAGTTGTTGTTCATCTCAAGACAGTAATAAAAACAATAAGAACAATGACGATGGTATGTTAATTTTTTGTCATGTTAGTGTTCTGAAGTGTTTTGCAAAGTCATTTTGTGAACTAACAGACTTTGTATCTTGAAATAATTATGCATAAAATCGGGAAGGGGTTTAGATGTCATTATTTAATCATGCCTTATGAACAAACTGAATAAAGTTATAATGTTAAAATATGGCCTCTCACAACACAAATAATACATAACAAATTGTTGTTGATGATCACATTAGGTATTGGTAAATGTTGAAATCTCGAACACATTGTTAAAAAAAGAACCCAGTGTCTATAGTTTTATATTATTTGAATACGCCTGTTATTTTATTTCTCTTCAGATGAATCTAAAAGCTCAATGCTTGCGAAGTCAGCTTTGTGGATGATGACAGCATATATTGTGATAACTCTTATGTCGTTACTCTTTCCAAGCAGTAATCAACCTGATGTTTTACGATATGTTTCATGGAATGAATTTGTGCACTACATGTTAGGACGAGGAGAGGTAAGTTATTTAGATGTCAAATAATTTTTTTCCCTTTTGTATCTTTTTCAAATCTCCGATATACTTTTGAAAAATGTGACATCAATTATTTATATAGTAAAAAAAATTTTCATAAAAATAATTTTTTTAATAGAGCATCTTAAAGAGAATGTGTTCCTTGATGTTTTAATATTCCTTGATTTTCTTGTAGGTTGAAGAAATTATTGTTAGTCCCGAGTTGGACCTTGTGACAATTTTCCTTCATGATGATGCTGTTGTGAAAGGCAAACGGGTGATTTTCATTTTATTCAAATGTCATTTAAATAATGATCAATATGTAAATTGAGTTTTCTATGTGACCTAGAGAGCAACCTAGCATTACTTTCATATTTCAACATAACTTACAGGTTATGTCGAAATATGAAAGTAATGCAAGGTTATATTTATATTCAGTAGATGACAGGTACACCTAGAAAAGCATAAGACACATCACAGAAAATATTTTTCGTAGAATAGTTTAGCTTAATTCAGTACTTTTATAAAAAAAAATTACAATAATTCCATTGTAGTCATACATAAATAGACATTAAACCTATTTTAATAATATTTTGATAAAAGAAAGTTCATTTATGAATGATCTTACTTTTCTTGATGTATTTTCAATCAGAACCTTTTAAATTCATGTACAATAGGAATAGCGTGTTTATATGCAGTAGTCCCTTTGCTCCTCCCCATGTAGTTCTGGCCCTGTTTATATGTCAACAATAATTCTTGAATATTGCTGAAATGTTTGGTGAATTTTGAGATATGTTATCTTGTTTTAAAAATTTTTTCCTGGGACGATACATCTTTATGTGATATGATAATTCTTCATAGACAATGATTCTGAATTGTATATGAGAAATTTAGTGCTGAATAAGATTTGTCCTCAACAGATGCTTTTAGAAACATCAATTTTAATGTAGTTCTAAAAGCCCATTCCCAACTTCGAGGTGCGAATGCGAGCCAATCTCCCCGTTAAAAAGCCTCGCCACTGAGAGCAACAGGCCTACAACAATACAGTTATTCGATCCTTACACTTCACTCATAGTTAGAAAAATTGATGGCAGATGGGAGCACTGCACATACCAAGCATTACACACAAAAAAAAAAACATGCCAGGTTCACTACACATACACACACATTCCAACATGTACCAATTCATTAGAAGTTCCGCAGAGGAATATAGATTTGGTGCATGTGTGGTTCAGTAGTTTTAAAAGCCCAGAGAATGTTGGGACAGTATGAGTATTTAACGAAATACACCAATTATCATAGTTTTTTTTCGCTCATCAGATGTGATGTAAACTTGTTGATTCTCATGTTAGTAGAGAATATGTGTGCCTCAGATCTATATATACTTGGTTGAAATTATAATTCCGTTGATTCTTATTATTACATTCCCCCCTACCCTAATTCTTTATGAAGGCAGGCAGAGCATAAAACTTATCATTTGAAGATTGCTGACATTGAGAAGTTTGAGGAGAAATTGAGGGAAGTAGAAAGGAGTTTTGGTATACCTCCTGGAGAAGGCGTTCCTGTAGTATATGAAAGAAGTCAAGAGAGTGCTTGGCTTCTTCTAGTTTCACTTGTTGCTGTTGCATTGATGATTATGCTATTGTTTCGAAATGTTCAAATAAAGACACCGCCCAGTATGGACTTCTTTGTGAGTATAATTTTTTTAAATAGAATTTCAAATATTTTTAAAATGATAGGATTAGTTGCAAAAAAGAAGGTATCTCTTATTTTTGGGTGATTTGAACTATATCTTATCAGTTGTGTGTGTATATATATATATATATATATAATAACTCCTTTTGATGTATCAATAAGCATGCTGAGTTACTCAAAAATTGAATTGGTGGTTTTGTTCGTTTGGATTAGTAAGATAGGTTCAGATTTTGCTTCTTTCTTGACAGACAGCACACATCCCACCCTCTTACCACTGAATGAATAAACGCCAGAACTTTGCCACTGGACTTATCCCGTTGCCAAGATCTCTTCCAGCCCAGCTTCGTGGCAGAGTCTGGAACACTTTATTTTGTGTCACAAAAACAAAAACATACAAACTTTTTTACTACATATTTTCCCCGGACACTGGACTTATCCCGTTGCCAAGATCTCTTCCAGCCCAGCTTCGTGGCAGAGTCTGGAACACTTTATTTTGTGTCACAAAAACAAAAACATACAAACTTTTTTACTACATATTTCCCCCGGACAATTGGGTACTGTCGCGATTAACAAATTTTGTGGTGATTACAGACGAGATGGGATTAGGAGGTGGAGAAGTTTCAGGGTTTAGTTAAGATGAATGTACACATATTAGGATGGAGGTGTGTTTTAAAAGCAATTGAGCGCCCCCCCCCCCCCATGCCATCTCATCTGTTATCTTACACTTGCCATATTATATACACAGGATACAAAAAGAAAAAGAAATGAGAATCTTATTGTGAAATAATATATATATATATCCATCGGAGCGAGTCATCTCACTTAACGCCTTATTGGTGAGCAAATGGTTTGATAACTTGCGACTAGAAGCCAGCATCAGTTTTATTGGGTTGAGTTCACTCGCTCTGGCGGATTTAATGAAAATATACAAAATAGAAGTATTGTGTGGGGGGAATATATACAATTAGGGAGCACCCATGGCATCTCGCTTAGCACCTTATTCGGTGAGCAACATGAATACTACAATATGAGTACGCATGTGTGTTGCAGACATGAAATGCATGAACAACTTGAATAGAGGAAAGAGAAATACACACATATACAGTTAAACCTCGTTAGTGCGTCACCCGGTTAACACGTCACTCCGCTTACCGGGTCACTTTTTAGAAGTCCCAATTGTCCTCGGGTAGGAATTGGCACAGCTATGGCTTACTCCGTTTAACGAGTCACTCCGCTTACTAAGTCATATTTTTGCTCCCAAGAGTGACTCATTAACAAGGTTTGACTGTACACACATTTATATACATATATAGGGGGATTATCAGGAGAGAGCCTGAGCTAAGGATCAGCTTTGGTCTTGGTGTTTTGGTTGACTCGATCTGGCTGGTTATATTTAAAATATATATATATATAATATAAACTACATGTAATGGTTATTATGAAATCATTCGTGTCGTCCCGCCTAGCACCCTAGCTAGAATAGTGGCATCAAGGACACTTGTGGTTATCACATTTACATCATTGTAACAGGAATGTCATAAAAATTCTTGTTTGGGTCCCATTAGTACATGCTATATCTTGTACATGTAATGGTTATGTATTAGTAGTGGCAGTCATGTGGATATGATTTTTGTTGTTGTTGTTGTTTTTATCCATTTCTGTTTTTTTTCTCCCACTTATTTTTGTAATATTTAAAACATTATTTTATAAATCTGATGGACACATTTCTTGTTTTTCGTTGGCGTGTATATATCTGACAAGGCTTGTAATCCTTGTTGCTGTGTTTTTGTTTTTGATTATTTGAGTGAACCAAAGTTTTCTATTATTTTCGGAATATTTGTACATGTGTAGATGTTTTGTAAATTTGCACTCTGTTGCATAGTGAACAGGAGTACCCACCATACTGCAGGCACATTTGTCTGTTCGGCGGCGTTTCCGTTTGTGTAGATGTATAGGGAATGGGCCGTGTCCTGTTATGAAGATAGTCACCTCCCTATTCCAGTTTAGTGTGTTATATGTGACTCAAGGGACAATTTCATACTCTTTCCTAGCTGTCGTGTTCCTTGGTCCCAAATTTGCTGCCATTTCTGGAGGGTTGCTTGTTTAAGTTGTTGCTTCAGGAGCGTTAGTGTGAAAGGGTTATCAAGTTTATTGTCACAGTTGATTGCAGCTTTGGCTAGAGAGTCTGCTCTCTCGTTTCCAAGATTACCTACATGGGCCTTGGTCCAACCTAGGAAAATTTTTGGGTTATTTAATAGACGCCGCGTCAATACACGTACTATTGTGTTTCTATTTGTTGGATCTAGAAGTGCTTGAAGGAAGGAGCGGCTGTCAGTTATTATTAAAACTCGCTCTTCTGCTCCTGTTGCGTATTGTGCAGCTGCTTCTATTGCTAACAATTCTGCTTGGAAGTTACTATTGTTTTTATCTAGCGCTGCTTGCCACGTTTGCTTTTCTGTATTTTTTGTGTATACACAATAGGCTGCTCTGACGCCTTCATCGGTTTTGGAGCCATCTGTGTATATGTGGGTGTTTGCTAGTTTTATATCGTGGCCGTCAATCGAAACTTGATTGGGGATAGTTGAGCAGGAGGGGTGGTGGTGCCAGCCATACTCCCGTGCTTCAAAGTTATTGGGGTCAAAGTCTAGAAGTTCTGGTTGAATGTTTTTCCTAAACCTTACTGCGTTTGTGTAGACTGCTTCCATTTAGAGCTTACCCTCTTACCACTGTACTGTGACGCATAAATGAGGGTGGAAACTTCATTTACAACAATAACAAATTTAATTGAACAAAAAAATGGTTAATACTTTTTTAAAAAATGTGATCCTCGCGTTTTCCCAGAGATCTGTATGATCAGTCCAGGAAATTTGAAATCTTTTTAAAATGAATATTGCACAGTGTTGCACAACAAAACAGCATAACACCCATTCACCTTCATCTTTCTCTTCTTCATCTCAGTAAAAACACTACATCACTAAAGGCTGCAAAGTATGAGGTTGTACTGGAACTAGCCAGAATAGATTGCAAGAGATATTTTCGCATGCCAAATAGGTGTCATGCATAAAACAATAAACAATGGCTGAAAAAAAATTGTTGGTACAACTCAAAGATTGAAATTTTAAAAATTTTCTTAAAACTTTTTTTTAAAATAAAATAAAGTTTCTATATTTTTACAGTAAACCTTTCAGTTTCTTTTTGGAACTCTCAATCTTTATCGGAAGATAAATTGTAAAACCATAAACAAGTATCCTTAATAATTACGTAATTGTCAAACTTTTCTAAAGTTATTAGACTATTTAATGATAATTTACGTACTTGATTATATGAACTTCTACATATTTTTTTTATCAATTGTTTAAAATGATGTGGTTTTGAATTCATTTTCTTTTTTGACTGAAATTCAATATTATTAAAATATTAATAATAATCTTATTTTTTAAGTACTCATTTTATTTATTTTTTTATGTTATAGTCCCAATTGGGTAGAGCGAAATTCACCATTGTAGATCCTCTCACTGGTTCTGGAAAAGGGGTCAGATTTCAAGATGTTGCTGGCTTGAAAGAAGCTAAAATTGAAATTATGGAGTTTGTTGATTATCTGAAGCGTCCTGAAAAATACAAAGTAAAATGTCCATCTACACGTAATTTTTCACCAAGGACTTTATCCTCTCTTGTTTTCACCTTATGTTCTATGTCAAATATTTCATATCTGCAATTGCTTGCCTATTTATTCCCTCATATACTATAATTTCATTTACTGTGCAGCAGCTATGATAGGGCAATAATATCAAGCAAATTTTTTTGATAGAAAATAAAACTTGAAATGTAGTAAATTCACTAGACAGTCACAAGAAAAACACTGTCTATATCATTTTCAATTTTTTTGCCAACTCCCTGCATTTTTACATATGTGTAATACTGCTACACATGCAGTAATAGTACTCTTTTCCAAAATCAAATATATACATTACAGCACATCAACAAAAAAAAAAAGAAGAGACCCTCTGGATATTAACACTGAGATGGACTTTTAAAAGAAAATTTTGGTGTGTCTCCTAACGGCTCCGCTCTGTGTGTTGTATTTGGACTGTTTTGAAATAGTTTAACTCAATCAAACTATAACCTTTAAGTATTTTCTTTACCTCCAGAAATGGTGTAATGATCTAAATTGTTTCACACTTGGATGGCTACCATTGACATGAGCTGACTATTCTAGGTGAAAAGGAACCATCACCATTATGTGGATCATCGTATTCCATGCTTGGTGATAAAAAGGGGCAATAAAAACACAGTACTTCAATATTCCGCTTGTTAAATGCAGATATAGTAGACCCTTGTTAATTCAGCACATATCAGACCAGGGTTGTGCCGGATTATTGGGAAGTAGTTTAAAAAGCTGAATTTAAATAACAAACTTCTGCACATTGGCATGCAGTGACATGTTTTCTATTTTTACCCTGAAGGAAAACCTGTCTAAAAACATTGGATTACTGGAAGGGGTGGACTAGTACGCAGCCTATTATTAAGAGTCTACAGTAGTTTAAGTGGAAATTTTATAAATTTTCATTGTAAAATTTAGCATAATGAAAATAATTATAAAAGATACTTAAAGTTAGTCATTTTTTTTCCAACAGCTTTTAACATTTTGCTTCTGTTAGAGTAAGATCAAACTTTTGCCAGTGTATTTTAATAAACATGCAGTAATAGTAGTTTTCTCCAAAGTTTATGTACTAACTAATGAACAGGTGATTGAAAAATTATGGGGTTTTTTTCTCTGCAGTCTTTGGGAGCAAAAGTTCCAAAGGGTGTTTTACTTCTAGGCCCACCTGGATGTGGTAAAACAATGCTTGCCAAAGCAGTTGCTACAGAAGCTAAAGTTCCATTTCTTGCAATGGCAGGCTCTGAATTTATTGAAATGATTGGAGGTGAGAATAGTTTGTATGTGTTTTGAACAAATGAAAATAACTTTGCTAGTATAGAGACATATTTTTCCACCTGAGGCATTCCCCTCCCCCTCTAGTTCTGGCCCTGATGTATGTTACATAACAATGTATGTTTTTTTCTTACAGGTCTTGGTGCTGCACGAGTGAGGGATCTATTCAAAGAAGGCAGGAAACGAGCTCCTTGTATTATTTACATTGATGAAATTGATGCAATTGGCAAGAAAAGAAGTTCGTCGTAAGTTTATTTGCATTGTGAATAACAATTTAAAATGTTTTTTCACTTAATCACCAATGCATTGAATTTATCTCTGTAGTTGCTGTGGGGCTATATTAAATTAACCATAGAATTTTCTGCTGCAATTTTGCACCATCTTATAGACACAGATGAAGCTCTGTCCAAAAATATTTGGACTGATGAAAAACAAAAGTGTTATTGAAGCTCTTGTCAGTTAATATTCTCTGTGCACAGCCATCTTAAAAAAGCATTGTGGATCACCAGGCAAAGGGATTTTTCTAAGATCCTATACCTGAATTTAAATTCCTACCTACCAATTTATATGCTTATTATATAAAATTCCAACCAGATATTTTTTCATGAGACGTCTCTTTGCACTAGAGTCCCCCCCCCCCCCTGGCCATGCCTGAGTAGGGCCCCATGCGTTAAGATGGCACTGCCTGTGTGTGGTTTCTGGAAGTTTGATATCTGTATCAAACTTAGTTCTACCTCTCTGTAGGTCATTGGAATGTTTCCTGGATGTCATTTCATAGTAGAGTATTAGAAAAACTATTTGGGATTATTTTGTACATAGTAGGTTTTGAAATGACATATTTTCAACTTCATCAAGCATGAAATAGTCAAGTGTAATTAATGAAGTCTCCCTGCCCCTTATGAGGATAAAGGCAATATTGAATAAAATATGTTATATATATGTTATGTTGGCCTAATAATACTTAGTAATGAGTTTTTCTCCTTTCTTCACGCAGAGAGAGAGAGAGAGAGAGAGAGAGAGAGAGTCATTTCAAGATTTTATGTTTAATTTGTCTTTAATTTATTGAAATAAATTCTTTGAGATTCCTCAAAGTACTTATTAATAATTTTTATAATAAGCAGAGAATCGGTGCTGCATCTCGACTTTCTCTTTCAGTGGTGGTTGTTATTTTTCGATATTGCATAGATTTAGAATTGATTATTCATCACAAATCACCTGATATAACCCTGAACAAATATTTATTGTTTCCAATAGGGCATCAGAGCTCTGTACAAATTTTATTTCAATGGATCAGCTTTTAGCATCGTATGTGTAAACATCATTGGTGCACCTGACAACAAGGGCTGATCACATTGTTTCATACATTGAAATTTTCTTTAGCACTATTCCATTGCAATTTTAAGACAATGACGATAACTGTTTATATGATTATAGATAACTGTATCATAAATGGTTTGACATGCCACTTCCAGTCCAAAATATTTTTTGAGTAGCAGTGGTGAATGTATATTAAATGGATGTTATTTAAATGGTTCTTAATTAATTTTATTTTTTTAGCTACCTGGGGAGGGGGGGGGTGAGAGAATTTAGTGGTTTGCTGAGAAAAAAATGGTTAGGGAACGCAAAACTTCTGGGAAGGAGCTTTATGAATATGATCGACACAATGACCGAATACCAAGTGTGAATAAAATTTGATTGCTAAAAGTTAATTGGAATGAGATTAATGTCATTAAATTCTTGTATTACAGATCTCTTGGTGATGGTGTCACAGGTGAAGGTGAACAGACACTCAATCAGCTACTTGTAGAAATGGATGGTATTTAATTTTATTCTAATCAAATTTTAGTTTCATCATCTCTGTTCATGTTTACATGATTAAAATTAAATATATCTGATGATACGTAAATTATTTTTGTCTAACTCCTTATCCTCTTCAGTTTTTTTAAAAACTAACTCATTATACTGAGAAATTTAATTTTCTGGATGTTATGCCTAAACTGATATTTGGAAAGGAAAGTGATATGTCTCCTCTGGGAATCGAACCCGAATTCCCTTTCATACTGGGCAAGTGTGCTCACCAATACACCTGAGACACTCTTTCCAGTTCCTTGAAACACGCATTAGTAGCATGAAGCGCTCATTATAGTTCATAAAAAATAAAAGCATATTTATTAAATTTTTAGCATTAAAACAAGGTATGATGGGAACGTGCTGAAAAATTTTCCTAATCAAAATAAATGTCTTAAACAGCACTGGTGGTAGTGTTGTTTTGTTAGAATGCAACTCTGACCTGTCTTGCTCTTTAAATGGAATCAAAAGTTAGCTGGTGTTTTACCTAGAGAGAAAATTGTTAATAAGAGAAAAATAGTGTATAATAGATTCAATTTATAGTTGAAGAAATTTTTATTTATTCTTTGAAATTTATTATGCAGGTATGGCTACAAAGGAAGGGGTCATTATGCTTGCATCAACAAACAGAGCAGATGTTTTAGATAAGGTACTGCTTTTATTATTCACAGTTATTGAACTTATTTAATGATAATAATGCAATGATGATTCCTTACAAAAAGGGTGAAAAAGAGGATATCAAGAATTATCGACCAATCAGTCTCTTATCAGTAATTCATAAAATCTTCACCAAAATGTTGACATATAGGCTTGAATCCACATTTGACGAAGCCCAACCAAAAGAGCAAGCAAGCTTTCGAAATGGATTTAGTACAGTGGATCACATCCATATAATCAGAGAACTCATAGAAAGACACAAGGAATACAAATTACAATTGTGTATGGCATTCATTGATTTTGAGAAAGCATTTGACTCTCTGTCTTCACAACTGCTGTTGTTAAGGCTGTAGAAGTAATTGAGATAGAGAAGACACATACATCAATATCGTCAAGAAAATATATGGCAAAGCAACTGCAACCATTCGTTTGGATAAAGGAAAAGCAAAGATTATACTTGGGGAAGGTGTCCGGCAGGGTGATATTATCTCATCAAAACTCTTTACTGATTTTTTAGAAGTATTCAGGGTACTGGATTGGGATGAGAAAGGAATTAAAATAGATGGAGAATTTTTCTCAACCATTTGTGTTTTGCCAACAACATTACTATTATCAATACTAGTCCAGACGAACTAAAAGAAATTATACAAGAACTGGCAAAGGCAAGTATTCAGGTTAATCTGCAAAAGACTAAAGTTATGTTCAACTCCTTTGTATTGAAGAAGATGATCTTTCTCAACAACACAGAGATAGAAGAAGTAGAAAATTATGTATACCTGGGACAAGAAATTACCATGGACAACAGAATCATTACTGAAATAAACAGAAGGACCAGGATTGGATGGAGCACTTTTAGCAAAAACTGTGTTATTCTGAAAAGAAAAGTGCTCAACCAGTGTGTGCTCCCAACACTGACTTATGGAGCTGAAACATGGACACTCACAAGCAAGACGATACAAAGGTTACAGACAACATAAAGGAGCATGGAAAGATGTATGTCAGGCATCACAAGAAGAGGCAGAAAATGAATCACTTGAATAAGAAGCCACACAAAGAAGTATATGATATCATGGAAAGAATTGAACGTTTACAATGGAAATGGGCTGGACATATTGTAAGAAGACAGGACAACAGATAGACCACAAGTATTCTAGGTTGGTATACCCTCCATGGTATTAAACGTCCGAGAAAGCATTCCCATACAAGATGGATCAATGAGATCAGAAAAGTAGCTGGTTAGCTGGTGTCAACTGGATTTCTAAAACATCAGACAGAATAACATGGAAAAATTTAGAGGAGACCTTCATCCAGAAGTAGATTGAAAATTGTTGATGATGATTGAACTTATTTTGATTTTATTTGTACAATTATACTATTTTAACCTTTAAACTGCTTCCATCTTTAGTAGGCAATCTTAGTATGCTGCTAAATCACTTATTCATAGTTTGGGATGTAAGGGAATTTTTTTCTTGTATTTATAGAAAAGTAGATATATCTCTATTTTTTTTCAGTTTAAAAGTTAAATAAAGCATATAGCTTCCAATTCCATAGAAAAATATGGTAAATATTGTGATGTTTGTATTGACACTTTTCTTCCGGAAACACCCTTTCTGCACCGGATGGAACCTTTTGGCGGGCAAGAGATTGCACACTCCTGCTCTAGGGAATTTATAATGAATTGGTACATGCTGGAATGTGTGTTCTGAGTAAAGAGTCCCTAAAACACATTTATGTTGTCAGAGTTATGCATGTTTTGTGCTACTGATGCTGCTATCCATCCATATTTTAAAGTGAAAACAGAAAATGTCTGAATTTTTATCTTATGTATGTATCGAGTTGAGGGTCTGTCTGCAGAGAGACTTTTTGAAATTAGAGACCAGCTTGCATTCACCCCTCGAAGTTGGAAAACCACAGAAGATATACTATAGTCAATCCTGCTATAGCAAATTTGTTGTATATTGAGCATCTAGACATAATGAACCAAATTTTTGGTCAAATTCTATTGGATGTTATATTATTAGATCAGATACAGCAAACCTCATTATTGGTCCATTGAAGTTGGTTAGTTATAGGGTTTGACTGGACGTATATGAAAATTGGGATGCATCGTTTGAGATATAACACTATCATAGATAGTTTATCTTGTTCAAAACATCACACATTGATTTGACATGAAGAGCCCAAAACATGACTTTGCAGTTTTTTCTAGATCCATTGTCTTATTTTTTGTTTTGACTGAGATGACTGAAATCTGCTGAAACTTATTATTTGGTTTAAAACTATTATACAAGATATACAGAAGACTGGATGTTGTGAAGATATTTATTATTGTCTTCTGTATATCTTGTATTAACAAGTGGAGAGTGACATTCATGTCATAAAACTATTATGAGTTACCCAAATATTAATTAAAAACGTTTGCTTGGCATGCTAAACCAAACTAACTAATAAGCTTTGCTTTTAATATGTTGTTGATGGTATACTGGAAAACAAATAATTTCTCAATCCTTGCACAGTTTTGTGTGTTTTAAATGCTTTATAAAAGAAATTGTTTTATTAAAAATTATAAACCCAAAACCAACTAAACACAATGAAGGTTTTGCACACAGAAAACATGATTCATTATATCATGTTTCCACTATTTGAAAATAACAACCACTGCTTGACTGTTTTCTAATCTATTTTGTGCTTGAAAATTAAAAATTGTTAATTCCTGTCTTCCAACAATGTGTAAAATCAATTGATACTATTATTTTGGTTCCTAAAATATCGCAAATGAATTAATTAATGCTATGTACCCAAATATATCCTTGTATTTTCAAATGTAACATGGACTTTCCTTGTTATCAAAATGTCATAATTTTCCCCCTTTCCTTAGGCTCTGCTTCGGCCTGGTCGTTTTGATCGTCATATATTAATAGACCGTCCAACCCTGCAGGAAAGAAAAGAAATTTTTGAACAGCATTTAAAAGCTATTACTCTTGAGCAGAAGCCTGAAGATTATTCTCAGCGTCTTGCTCAGTTGACTCCTGGATTCAGTGGTGAGTTAAATTTTAGGACTGTATCTGTTACTTTCATTTTATTTCCTGTTAGAAAAATAGTATTGTGAGTTCTTTTTTTAAACAACTCTGAAATAAAATATAATCTTCATTATTGTCACAATATAAATAAAAGTGCAGTAGAACATTAATTAATGAGAGGTAATTCTTTCAGAGTCAAATCGAATAACAAAATCTTTTAACAGAGATAATCCCTGAAAATGCAAAAAGCACAAGGCTTTTCCAACCATAGATAAATCTGTTTACAAACAAATACAAATGAAACTTTGATTAAATATCAATGCCTATATCCAGCAGTGGTACTTCAGCTAATGAAGATAGTTCATTCTAGAATTGCATTTATTATGTGAAACACAATTCCCTATGGGTTTGTTTTAAGGACTCTCCAAAATCTAAATTACACTTCTATAAAACACCAAGAAGCACTATGTAAAAATAATTAAAACTGACCCACAGGGCCGAGATAAACTTCTTTATAATTGAATGAATGAGTATTTTTGGAAAAATGAAAAACTGCAAGTAATTATTTGAAAGTGATTCTGCATACTTGTTGATCATAATCATACTCGAGTAATTGTAATTCTGATAATGATTGGCACGGAATTTTTCAGTTCATGACACTGCTGTGTAGCAAGTGCATCCATGTCAACTAAAACATTTATTTGCCGTTATTCCATATCCATTAGTCATACAAATACAAATACAAATACAAATACAATGCCACAACAGGCAAAATGCCCAACGAGGTGGCTGATAAAAAGATGCCCATAAAAATATGGTTGTCATATGTTTCAAAAATACAGCAACCCAATTAAAAATGCAATTAACACAAATTACAAACAATATATACACATGATAAAATATTATACAATGCCCATAAAGAATACTTATGGTTGTCTTATTCTAAGAATGGATAGCTTCTCGATTTACCCCAACATGTTTATCGTATTTCTTTGAAAAAAATGTTTGAAAAAAATCTTAGTTAGCCAAAAAATCTGTAAGCCAAGATGCTTGTTAGCCAAAGTATTAGTCTGTAATCGTAAAAAAAAGATTTATGCATAAATATTTTTAAATCACCAGTTTGACTAGTTTTCTTACACATCTCCTGCCCAACCATGAGTCGGTGTGAAATGAATCATAATGTGATCAAAACGTGTAACACAATTGACACGTTTAAAAAGAAATACGATAAACATGTTGGGGTAAATCGAGAAGCTATCCATTCTTAGAATAAGACAACCATAAGTATTCTTTATGGGCATTGTATAATATTTTATCATGTGTATATATTGTTTATAGTTTGTGTTAATTGCATTTTTAATTGGGTTGCTGTTTTTTTTTTTTTTTAAATATATGACATCCATATTTTTATTGGCATCTTTTTATCAGCCACCTCGTTGGGCATTTTGCCTATTGTGGCGTTGTATTTGTATGTGTATTTGAATGCATGACCTCAATTTTGATCTGGCCACATGCCTCTGCTGATAGGGTCTTCAGTCTATTGAGATTATACTGTGTTTATACTACTTTGAATATTTATACTGTGTTTATACTACTTTGAATATTTATACTGTGTTTATACTACTTTGAATATTTATACTGTGTTTATACTACTTTGAATATTTATACTGTGTTTATACTACTTTGAATATTTATACTGTGGTTCATAAAATTTGAATTTTTTTTTGTGCAAAGTAAATTGATATCATCATTTGCAAGGAATAAATACTGTAATGAGGTAGAAAGAATTTAGCTGCTACTGTTAGAATATCTTAACACTTAATATGGTAGCATTAGTTTAATGCATTGAGTTGCTCATACATAAAAATTTTCTCCTCAATATGTTACCATTTGATCTTTTTTTTTCCAACAGGAGCAGATATAGCTAATGTATGTAATGAAGCAGCACTGTATGCTGCCCGAAATCAGAAAAAATTTGTTAACACCAATGATCTTGAATATGCTGTAGAAAGAGTAGTAGGAGGTTGGTGAGATTCACACATTTATCTTTTACCCTCCAGCTGCGGTTGGTTTTGAATTTTTCTGTATAAAATTATGGGGTATTTTCATGCCGTCTATACAGTGAAACCTTTCTAAGATGGACACTGTATGAGAAGGAAACCTGCCTTAAATGGAATCAAAATATAGTCTGTTCAGTAATTTGTGCTATTATTTGCACCTTTTTAAAACGAAATATTATTTCAGTCTTCTGACATTCCATTTCGTACAGGTTTCACTGTATGTAAAATGCAATAATATCATATCCCACAAAATGTTATAGAATACATGAAATGCAATGTTCGAGTTGACCGTGGAAAATTTCAGAATTTTTAGGGCATTAGTTTTTTTTAATCTTACGGATGTGCTCAAAAACTGCAATCTGAGAAAATATTATTCAAAGTGTTTTTTCTTGTATATGTTTACACTATAATTCATTATTTCTTTCTTTTATTATGAAAAAACAAATGAACCAATAGACACAAAATTTTTTGCATTTTATTTGCAATTAAATGAAATATTTTTTGAAGTCCTAATGGCTCCCACTCAAAAAATGAGAAAAAGTAGGAAAACACAGGACTAAAAAGTAGGATGGAGGACCCCCTTAGACAACATAATCATAGCATGATGGAAAAAATCCCTAAAAAATTTTTTTTGCAAAAATAAAAACTAATTTTAAATTAATTTTTTTTTTTCATAGCACTATTTCAGTTTCCTATAAGATTGACTCAAGCCAAAGCAAAATGATAAATGACTTGGTCACAAAACCAATTTTTGGCCAAAAAGGTGCACTGGCAACCACAGATAATTCTTTGCTATGTCTCTCCTAATATATATAACATTCTTATTCGGAGTCTTCTACAGTGCAGAGCTTGTTAACTCTCTTCGAAAATGCACAGCAAATTTTGAAGATGTACGTTTTTTAAGAATGATGCTCCTTTGAGACCACATTCAAAAGCACAGTGCAAAATGTGTAGATTAAAAGATCCGATGTAAATAAGACAAGGTGAACCAAATAGTTTTACTGCATTGTCCATCATTTTTTAAAGCGATTTGTTCACATTTTACTGTTTAGTGCCAGTGTTCGCAGTCAATGCTGAGCATTGTAAATATTGTTTATGCCTCTTCATGCCTTAAAAATACAGAAGACCACTAAATGCTATTGGGTAGCATCAGAATCACCATACCTAGAATAGGCCTATGTATACAGCTGCTTTGAAATGCAAACTGTTGTTTCACCTATTTGCACCTTAATTTTGAATGATGAATGTTAGTTACTGTCCAAGACCATGAAGTAATAAATACAAAATTATTTTTCCATCCAGACAAGTTTTTAATGACTACTATACTTGTTGAACCCTCAAACTAAGCAACAAATGAAAAATTAATCAACCAAATGGTCCACATACACCCCCCCCCCCCAAATAACCTTAAAATGATACAATTTCTGCTTTGGCAGAATCATTAATTGCATTCTCCAACATTTGTAATATTTGGCAATATATCAATGATTTCCTGCTCAATTAAAATCAATTACACAAATTTTGTCGATAGGATTTGGTATAAAAACAGGAAAAGTAGGATAAAACCGAGAAAGTCGGACAAATGTAGGACATTTTACCAAAAAGTAGGATGAGTGGGAGCCCTGCATTTTTGAAAATTCGACTTTGTGGGTTGTGACACCCCTTAATGAAGAAATTTTCTGAAAATCCAAAAAACTGCAGCTTGCTGACCATAGATACATTTATTTTATGTGATAGTAGCTTTTGTCCACCCACATCTCCAACTGTCTCATTGCAGTTCCACTTGTGTCTCTTGCATTACAAGGACAAGTTAACTCAGTGATTCCCAACATGAGGCCCCTGAAGAAAGGCAATTTGATTTTTAGGGGGAGGGGCAGTTCAAGAATGAGTTTTTCTATTTAATGCTTATGAAGTTTTTAGAACTCCCATTATATGTACATCGGTTCAAATTTTTACTTTTCCTTTAACTTTCTTTTTCAGTGTTTTCTGTAGAGGGTTTTTGACAATTTGTGTCATTAAAATGTAGCCCACTCATCCCTTGTGCCCTTTTGATAAAGTAAATTACTTTTTGGCTCCCTCAATATGAATAGAAATTTACTTTTTGAATAACAAGAATTACAAGTAACAGGAAAAATAGACAGAACTGGGGAGAGAGGTTTGTAAAATTTAAGGATGCAAAGCAAAAAAGAATGTTTTTAAATTTGTTTTTAATGATGTTTTATCATAACAAACAAGCAAAAATCCTCATTATGGAACTATGGTGTTCTTGCTGAGGAATACCCCTCCTGACAAAAAGTTCTAGTTATGGCATTGACAAGCAGGCAGGCATGATTTCAGAGATGCTTTGATGAGCGTGGCCTAGAAAAGGTTGGGAACCACTGAGTCAACTTGTCCTAATATGCTTGGGGAAAAAATCCATTAACATTCTAATATGTTTGGGAAAAATCCATTAACATTCTAATATGTTTGGGAAAAATCCTTTAACGCTGCTTTTTGTTTATTTTTGGCTACCATGGGATGCTATGATTGGAAAAAATAAAATTTCTCTTCATCTTGACTGAATGGCAAAAGCTGTTTGTGAAAAATAAGATAGATGGGCTGTGGTAGTTTATTATGATGATGTTCTCAATAAACAAAACAGCAATAACACCACTCATCTTCTTCCAATTCCCCCTCCCATCACCTGAATGTAAACACAGATACTGAATATTTATTGTTTGAACCTGAACCATAAATCTGAATTTTTTTGTAAAAAAATCCATAAGTAGAGGGGGGGTCAACGTTACTGTAAAGGATTTGTCATTACCTAGTTTTTATTAAAGTTAATAAATAGCTTTCAAAGAAAAATAGAACCACAGACCGGAGGTCCTCAGAGTCATCGTCATCTGAACCAACTGTAAAAATTGTTTAACTCTGCTTCGTCAAGCTTGTCAAACCTTAAAAGTTACTAAAAATTATTGTATAGTAGATTTCATCAATTTGAGCCCCACCGTTCCCACAGTGTTGGTGGGCTGAAGTTTGTTTTCTGTAGTTTCCAACTTCAAGGCACTGAGTTTAATAAAAACTGACAGACTATCCATTAGTCATAAAAATCTTCGGGAAGGTTTTGGATGTAAAAAACTACTTGACCCATTGTATGTGGAAGCAGAAAAATCCTTGTCATCAATTATAGGATAATCCACTTAAACAGTGCATAAAAAAGTTTTTTAATGACACATAGTGATGTGGGTCAGATTGCAAACTTGGAGGGAGGATGCAAAATTATTTATCTCCTGTGCAATGAAGTAATGATCTCTGAATACAATTTAAAGAAGTTTAAAAGTTTATATTTGAGAAGGTTTCCTCTCTTTGTAATCAGGTACAGAGAAAAGAACTCAGGTTATGTCCCCTTCAGAGAAAAAAGTCATAGCTTATCATGAAAGTGGACATGCACTGATGGGTTGGTTACTTAAATACACTGATGCACTATTGAAGGTAAGAATTATATTTGTGATTGAAAAAAGGAAATTTAATATGCTTCATGGAGTTTTTATTTGAAAAATTGTTTTATTTTTGTTCTTTCTTATAATTTTACAGATTTCTATAGTTCCTCGAACAACAAATGTTTTAGGATTCGCTCAGTATTTACCTACAGACAAAAAGCTGTATTCGACGGAGGAAGTATGAATAAAATACAAACTTATCAAAAAACTAACAATAATATTTTCTTTCTAAAATTTCAAAAATTTTATTTACAATCAATTGAATATATTTTCACATTATTTTTAAAGTTTTACAATAAGTAAACATAATTTCTCCCTTATCCTACAGCTTTTTGAAAGAATGTGTATGGCACTTGGTGGTAGAGTAGCAGAGTCTCTTACCTTCAATCGTGTTAGTACAGGTATGTGTCACAATTTTAAGTAACTCTTTCCTATCAGTATTCAATGCAAGTTTTAGAATATGTATTTATTTTTGCATACTTTTTTATAAAGAAAGAAATTGTACCTGTATTTTTTGATTACTGTATTTCCCTGCATTAGCTGCCTTGCCGGGAAACAAAGGGAGACCAACATGCCGGCAATACCTGTATTTTAAGTCATGATGGGAAATTTTAATCATAGAATCTGGATAATTTTTAAATATCTGCACTCGAAGAATCGATTGAATTGCCTGATTTGAATCTTGTCTGTTCTCTGTATTTTAGGATTATTTCGGTTTTAAAAACTACATTCAAATAGTTCAAGCTTTGTGTTTGCTTTTGCTACCACATCTTTTGATTTAGGAAGTGTTTCTCGCAGTAAGCATATTTTTCTCACATAGGTTAGGTGAGTTAGAGGGAGACACAAGAACAGTTGCTTATTATTTTTGTATTCCTTGATCATGTGTGTAAAAATGGAATGTGCACAACAAAAAAATTAAAAATTTCACTACTACTTTTTAACTGTACATGCACCTCATATACACATTTGTCTGCATAATTTCTTACAAATCAGTACATGCAGGAATATGTTATGTACACTAATGTCCATAAATGAAGGATAATGCCAGCTCCTGCAAATAAAGGTTCAGAAACAAAACAAACATTACTTATTCATAAAGCCCATTTATTAAACAAAAGATAAATAACAAAAACGATGGTGTATGTATGATACCATTCATAAAACTACAATTTTTGCTCCCTGGAGCAATTGTAAAAAATATCTCCTTTACAAAAACTTACTATTACATGGTTGGTATGATGGTTAATACATTGTATGTCTCCCATGCGATGAAATACAGTCCATACAATGCCTATGCATGCTGAGTATCAAATTATCGATCTGATCTTGGGGAAGATCACTCCACTCAGCAAGCAATGCTCCCCGAAGTTCCGGTACACGTGTAGGAGCTGGTTGACGTGCTGCAACTCGTCGGCCAAGCATGTCCCACACATGCTCTATCGGATTCAAGTCAGGTGAGAATGCTGGCCATTCCATACGGGTTATATCCTCAGATTCAAGGCATTCGTTTACGATGTTTGCTCTGTGAGGACAGGCGTTGTCATCCGTAAACACAAATTCTGCGCCCATGGCACCCCTAAACAAACGTACATGTTGTTCGAGAATGATGTCCCGATAAATTTGGGCTTTCATGGTTCCGGTTTGAACATGCAGATCTGTTCTGGAACCCAGTATAATTTCACCCCAAACGAGCAGTGCTGCAACACCGCAACGGTGTCGTTCAATGATGTTGTCTTGGTGGTAACGGGTACCTGGCGTTCTCCATATGAAAGTCTGACGTGAATCAGACTGCAAGCTAAACCTGGACTCGTCGGAAAACATCACACAAGCCCACTGTGACGATGTCCACATTGCATGTTCTCTACTCCAGGCTAATCGCTGCCGACAGTGAGTTGCCGTGAGCGGAACACATCTGACAGGCCTGCAAGCATATAGACCAATATCTCCCAAACGTCTGTACACTGTTTGCCTTGAAACTGTGGTACCCGTGGCTGCAGATAGCTGACGAGACAGGTCGGATGCTGTGCTCCGTCTGCTTCTTTTGGCAGTTACTGCCAAATACCGGTCTTCATTCGCGTTGTAACTCGGGGGCGACCTGTACTGTAACGTCTACTGACATTTCCGTTACCTTGGAATCGTTGCCAAAGCCTAGAGATGACACTTTGGGCAATTCCAAGTTCCTCGGATACTTCCATCTGAGTACGCCCACATTCCAGGCGGCCGATAATTCTACCACGTAAAAAATCATCCACAAGCGTCCTCTGTGTCATAACTATTCGCTTATGGCACTGAGCGCCTTACAGAACTCTTGTGAACAATTTCACTTCTTTGCCACCATTCCTTATATACCCCCCCCTCTTACACTCTCGTCATTGTGACGTACTATCGGCATCATCTGGTGGCTTCCTGAAATTTGCATATCATTCTTGCAGATGTGTGTGATAATTCTACAGGTGAAATTTTTACTTTAGATTTCGATTTCCGTGTGATTCTGAATTATCCTTTATTTATGGACATGAGTGTATTTTTGCATAGGCCAAGATATTTATGTTTTCAGAGTTGTGCTTGTTTGATGTTCTTGCTAGTGCTGCCATCTGTCTCTCATGTTTTGAAGTGAAGATGGTAAATGCTTGAATGTTCTTGTTAAGCATAATGTGGAGGGTCCGCTTGCCCTCTGCAGAGAGACTTTCCAAATGGGAGAGCAACTCACATTCATACTTTGAAGTTAGAAAATCTCAGAAAATTGACTTCAGCCAACAACTGCTGTGTTGCCAATGAAGTTCAAACCTGGATCCTTATGATGAAAGCCCCAACATGGTGCTCGATGCCAAAAAACTGTGCTGCAAACATTATGTGACAGCATGTTTCTTCAATCTCTGAACATTCAGAAAAATATGCAGAATGCGATGTCTGTATTTATATAACCTGGTACATATAGCCTGTACATTTATGCCCTGTATAATCATGTACAGTTAAAAGTAAAAAAAAAAAAATTTGTGTAGGTTGATGATTAAATTAGAGAAGAAAGTAAATGCTCAATTATTATTATCATTATGAAATTCCTAAGAAAAACATGTTTGTTACAGAGGATAAAACTTCATTCGTATTCATTTAATCATTACATGAATTTATTACATTATAAATTTATATCAGCCTTTTGGATATATTGTGAGATCCATATCAGACCTTGCTTTTCCCGACATGATGGGAATGGACCAGACTCCAACATTCAAAAAGCTGTTGTCCCCTGATTTTTCCAGCATGCAGATTAATCCAGGGGAGCATGGTAATGAAGGCATTTTATTTCGTGAACTTTAAAATATATTTCGATTTTGTATTCTGACAGGTGTATGTAACCCATGAGGTTAAAACTGACCTCAACTTTTTCTTCCACTTGGAAATTATTTTTTTTACTTTTTTTTTAGGTGGTGAAGATGATCTGAAAAAAGTAACTAGAATGGCCTATGCACAAATCAAGCAATATGGTATGAATGAAACCATTGGTCCAATTTCATTTCCGAATGATGAAGAAATGGGGGATGCCTTCATGGGTAAAAAACCATACAGCAAAAAGCTTTCTAGGTTGATAGATGAGGTAAGTTTTCAGTTCCATTTGTAATGCAGGTATTGAGAGTTTTATTTAATCTGTTATTATGTGTGTGTAGTGAATGTTCTGTAACCATATATATATATATGTATATACCTCTTTGTTTTCTTTTTCAAACTCAGGAAGCACGTTTGTTGGTGGCAAGAGCATATAAGAAAACGGAACAAGTTCTGATTGAGAACAAAGAAAAACTGCAAATGGTGGGGGATTGTTTTTGTCATCTCAAATCACACATATCTATTTATGCTAGCAACGCAAATTTTTTAAAGTATGGTAGACAATAATCCGGCCAGGTGCTAATCTGGCCCATTCAGTAATCTAGCATTTTTTTCTTCAAGCATAGAAGAGGAAAACATGCCACTGCCGTCTGCGCACGGACACTTTATACAGTGCACATGGCTTAATGTGATCATATTGGGATTCTGGGTTTTGTGATGACAATTAGAGATTGTGATGACTATATCAGACAAATTCAAAGGCTAGTAGGATGACCATACCTCCGGTTTAATTGAACAGGACAACTCCACACAACTGGTTGCAAAATGTTCAATCTGCAGTTTTCTTTTCCACATTGCTCTAAAACAAGATATTTTTACTTTAGGTTAAAATCCTGTGGTGGTGGTTATTATTCGTCGATTATGAAAAGTTTGAAGGGAACTGTCTGATGTGTTTTAAGAATTATGATAATGTTTTAACGTATGGTGCATTCATAGATCCCTTGAGAATTTTTCCTGCTGAGTAACTGTGAAATGGAAAGAAACTGGCCAAGAACTGAAGCAAGGGCGTTTTTTTTACATTACACTTGTCTCCATTATAGGTGGACCAGTGCAAAAGAAATTTCATGCGTATGGATTATAGCTTTTACTACTGCCGAAATAGGGCATTGTGAATCGAGTAGAGAAACCATTGTGTGTTGATAAGAAGAGGGTACATCTTCTGACCTCCTAAGAAGTCATTCAAGTATTACGTTAGCATCGATGGGGCTTTGCTGACTTTTGATGACAAGGGGGAAGGGTGGGTTTGAATGATACTTACATCATCAACCACCCTTTATACAAATCTGAAATATTTTTAATGGCATCTTACTCAGTGTGCTAAAAATGAGAAAACCCTTTCCCTAGTTTATGGGCACCGGAACCAACATTCTCCCTGTTGATAAGTCATCTATAGAGCCACTTTAGTGATATCTACATGTTCCGCACATCCTTCAAGTGGTCTGGAAATGTGTCAGGGCTGCTTAACACAAGTCACTTAAGTAATCTGGGCAGGCAAGCATTCTACCACAATGATTACAGGGAGTCTAGTATTCAACAAAATGATAACAATTACCATGCTTTTTAATTCCCAATGATGTTACAAAACTTCTGGGAAATCTCCACAGAATGATATTTCTTCCCATGGCCCATAATTTTTGTTATACTATTTGGTATCAGAGCAATGGGCAAAATTGGCTATGCTTTTCCTTCTTGGGATACCAACGGATGATGATAAGTAATCTAGGAATGTATCTCAGGTAACTTGAGTGATGCAGAACTGCACTGCAGGCCACTTAAGTGCTCTAAAACTGTATCACATGTCACATAACAGATCTCTAAATAGGTCACGGACTGCTTAAGTGTTCTGGAACTTTGCCGCAG
The DNA here is from genome assembly GCF_987345545.1 of Pholcus phalangioides. Lineage (NCBI taxonomy): Eukaryota > Metazoa > Arthropoda > Arachnida > Araneae > Pholcidae > Pholcus > Pholcus phalangioides. The sequence goes on from NW_028301606.1 coordinate 8,421,440, forward strand.
GTCACTCAAGTTACCTGTGAATGTGCCATGCGCCTACTTGAGTGATCTGAAAATCTGCTGCTTGGTACAATTTTACAAAATTAGGTTTGAGGTGGTTGGCCACATCAAATAATCCAGAAGGCCATGGATTTAGCATATGGCTTAGTGGGTAGGTCACAATTGATTTCTTAAAGAGAAATTTTGAGTTCTTAATAGCATTGAAATTAACAGAAAGGGGACAGAGCTGACAAAATTTTGCTGACAAAGCGGAAAGGAATCAGAAATGGCTAAAAATCCACTGGCGTAATACTTGAACAACCCCTAACATATTCTTGCAGATTGATAATGATAATTCATTTGGAGAAAAAGTCTGGTTTGATCTCAGCATACAGATGTGAAAAAAACTTTTGACGAAAAAAAATTTATAATATAAAATCCTCTGATAACTAAAAAAAATTTTCCCATGTTATATTGGTGCATTCTGTACTTTGCAAAAATCATAACAATATATGAATGATGACATTATCCATGATTCTAACAAAAGACATCTATTATTCAAATGGGCTTTTTCAACTAATTTCCAGCATCTCGCGATTTTGATAATCTGCCACATATCAGACCAGAGTGCTGGATCAGCAAGAGTCTACTGTACTTAATTGTAACTGTTATTTATACATTTTAAATATAGTTCTTTTGATTGTAATGAATACAGTTGCAATAGAACCTTGTTATTTCAAAACCCCTCTATCTTCAAAAACTTCATTTTTTATTGAAAAAAATTAGAAATTCCCTGCAAAATCTCGAAGTTTTTCCTGTCTCATCAGTTTTGACATTGGAGAGGTTCTACTGTGTGTGTTCATCAGTGCATATTAAATGGCTTTAGTGTTGATATTATTCATTTTAACATGACCTTGTAGGTTGTCTGTGTAGCATGTTGCATCTTTTTTCAGCAAAACTGTTGATTTAGCATACTATACATATATTTTTCAAATAGAACTTTAAAATTTTCATAAAATATCTTTTTGCAACAAACTTTGACAATATTTTCTTAGTAGAGGGAAGGGAGGGAGAATTAGGATTGGTCTCAAATATAAGATTTTTTTAATAATTATAAAATAAATTTCAAAATATGCAATCGTTAATAGTTATTTCAAAAATTCTTTTGTATATTAAAAAAGAAGTAATCCTTATTTACCAATGAATTTTATAATATTTTGTAGAATGATTTAATAATAATTTATTTGTTAAAAACATTTATTTTTAAGCTTGCTGAGGAACTTTTGAAAAGGGAAACGCTGAACTATGATGACGTTCAAAAGCTTATAGGTCCCCCGCAACATGGAAAGAAGCATCTCATTGAAGTAGTGGATTTTGGACCTCTCGATGAAAGTAACTCAGATTCTCAACAACAGCGGAATTCTCAACCAAAAGGAAAAGAAGAATCAGTCAGCTAGAATTTCTGTGTTATATTTCATTCATTTATGCATAAATTCTGATGTGGGGGGAAATAAATGTAGATTTTATTTTTGTTCATAGTCAAAACTTTATTCATTTCTAGGAGGCCAAATGCTATTCTGGCTTTCTGAATGAATTCAGTGATGGTTATGGGCTTGTTGGAATGTACATTTTGGGTACTGAATTTGTGCTTAATAAATCTTGTGTTTTATAAATAGATATTCTTAAGCTAAGCTAGCACTGAGAGTAATCATTATGGGAAGAATATTCATGACCTAAGAACGTCAGATCTAGAAAAAAACACACATACCTGTTGAATTAACCATTACAACAAAAGATGCTTTTCCTGTTGGAATTTTAACCATGGCATACTATTTTTCTGATCAATATCCTTTTCTTTGAACAATTGAATTTTTGAAAAAAAAATCATTCTTCATCATTGGCGTACTAGTTGAATTTTCATCTTTTTACATATACAGTAGGGCCGCAATTATCCAAGCCTCTCGGTTAACTGAGTGTTGGATTATCCAAGGCATATTTCATAAACTGTTTTTAAAAACTGGACACACAATAAAATCACTTGTGACACACTACAACTTGTGAGTCGGGATGTTCAAATAATGTACACCATGGAAAAGTAGATAGACTTTGTCCAAGAATATAAAGAAGTCACCAACGAATAACGGAATAAGACAAGACGTGAAATTGTGTATTTTCCTTATTCATTGGTGACTTCTTAATAATGTATGCCAGTGTTTCAAAAAGTGGATGAGGGAGAGGGGTTATTAGAAACGACACATACAACATGGAATTTTATGGATTGGGTTAGCATTTATGAAATGTTCTCAGAACTATTATGCTAGTTGTGCTCTCAGAAACATTAAAGAGTGCTCTATGGCAGATGTTATTGAAAGACTGTTTCTCAAAAAAAGTGTTATAGCTGGCTGATGCGAAGGTAAATTCAGGAAAAAAATTTAGACTGTCTCTACGGGTAATAGAACCCATGGCATGTGCTGGATGAGCGTGTTAGACTACTATGCTACAGAAGCAACAAACTTCTTTCCTTATATGCACTAAATGGGATCGCACATGGACAGTCAGACCTGGCTCAGAACTGACATAAACTGACCATTTTGCCGCCAGGGGGATGGTGACCATCATCCCTTTTTAGGCCATGCCCCACCCAAGCACCATGTGAAATCCTGACGCCCCCTCGAGTGATACACAGGGGGAGGGGGTACAGACGCTCCTCAAAATGATCAAAATTATTACAAAATCCTACAAAATTTTAAATATTTAAAAAAATCCTTTAATTATATTTCAATCTATTTCTGTGAATTTTAAATACCCTTTAAAGGTTGAAACCCCCAAATTTTTTGGAGATTCTCTGTGCTCTCCCCTAAAACCTCAAATTAACCTGTGAGTGCCATCCCTAAAAGTAGGTACTATGTATGCCCATCTCCCTTTTCCATGACATTCTGTTTTTATCATTCAAAAACAAAACGCCCATTAACCTAAGGAAGCCAAAAAAACTATTTACCTGGTCTGAAGCAGAGGTTTTCAACCATTGATGCAGTGCAGTGGGCAAAAAAAAAAATTCCATGAAGCCCAATCGCCATAAAGTTATACTGTGGTATCTTGATTCACACCGTGGTGAAGTAAGCCCAAAAGAGGCCCAGTTTGAGTCAAACTGAGAGCCCTACATAATTGAAGAATTTTATTTATTCTGGAATTATATTTTCATCAAATATGAATTTGCACAAATCTTGATTGCTCCCATTAAAAGTTAAATTGCCCCTTTAAAAACCATATTGCCCTCCGGTGGGGAATCATGGCTGTAGAGGCAGTACCTGAATTCATCTTCACATCAGCCAGCCAAAGTACTGTATGTTAAAACCTTTGTGTGAATAGCAGAGTGACACATCTTGAGATATTTCTCAAAGTACTGTATGTTAAGTGATGTTCAAAGTATTGTATACTGTTAATACATTATAGTACATAACTTCACGTAACTTTACACTATATTTTTTTATTTCTAAGCAAGCAGTTTTTCCTTGAGCAAAAATTTTTACAGTTTTACTTATTTTACGTAATTTTAAAACTCTAAGGTCCTCGCAACTTTCAATCAGATCTGACCCCCCCCCCCAACTAATATGAAAAGGTCAATGTGTACTACATGCCATCTGTAACTTATCTTGATGAGAATAAATGACTGAACAGTGTATGAAAAGTCATTTACGAAAAAAAAACCCTTATAGCTCTTTGCAAAAGATTTTGAAGGCGGAATTGAAGAATGCTGTAAGGAAAATTTCTTGTATATAAGCAATCTAATTTTTCTCTTTCTTTCCATGCACAATAAAAAAATTTCCATTTTTATCTGAGACAAAACCAATCCATTTAAATAATTGAAAGAGGTGCTGCTCCCTCTTCTTTCTTCAGTTCATCTAAGTGTTTATGTGGATCTGACTTTGTTTTTCAACCATATAAGGACTTGGATTTTTCATGGATTCATGCTTAATTTTCAATAGGGATCAAAAAACATGTTACGTTTTCGTAATCATTGTGAATTTAGAGAGTTTTTCATGGTACAAGCTATCATTGGTACAAATTAATTTTCTTCTCAATGTTTCCCCAACGTTAGTGCAGGGCTTGACAAGTCTAAGGCAACGGGTTGCCTGGAATTTTATACGATTTCTAAATTAGGGTATGGGAACACCACAAATTTTTTTTGGAATTTATATCAGTATGTCTAGCAAGCCTGAGTGGCACAGTGATAAGATGCTCGTCCTTCATTATAAAGGTTACCATCAAGGTCCATAGGTTCGAATCCGGACATTGAACGTAAGAAGCAAGTTCTTTACCTAAAGAACCTGGGGCGACTGCCGATGGATGGAGCCTTGATTTCCCACCCAGCTCCACTGGTTGGAAATTACTGTATGGCGATATATGACCAGAGTTGGTGTGTTGTGAAGTAGCATGTCTAGCAACATAAAAATAAGTCAATAAGCCACGGAGGGGGAAAAATCTTGGCTGCTAAATAATTTGCCTCCAAACTATTTTTTTATTTATTAAGCCCTACTCTAGCATTTGCATTATTGAGTTATACTCTGAACTGTACATCGCCAGCATTCCTCAAAGGAACTTTTGATGATTTAGTGGATGTCTTCAATACTCATAGTTTGAAAAACAGATGGCAGTGCTAAAAATTTCACTCTAAACCCTGGATACACGCATACACTTTCTTAACTACTCATTCGGTAGTAAATTGCTCATAGCGATAGACCAGAGTTGTGCTCGTTTTGAATGAAAGTGGTTTATGTCAGCATGTGCAGTAGAGATGAGACAAATGTTCAGCTGCTATTCGGCCCTTTTGCCAAATATTCGATTCAGACATATCTGCGTAAATCTAAGCACAACCAACTAATTTTTAAAAGTTATATTCAAATTTTTTACATAAATTAACAATTTACTGATTATAGTGCATACTTATCCCTTTCTGTGCAAGAGGTAAACTTCAGGGTGAATTTCTAGGATAAGTAAAACATGGAAACTGAAAATAGAATCTTTCTGCAATAAGGTGGAAGTGAGCATGAATTACACAAATTCACTAACTGAAGGATGTACCTAGACAAGATGCTTATTGAACTTACTGGAAGAGCCAAAGAACATCTAGAATGGAAAAATAAGTCGTATATTTTATGATGCATTAATACTTTAGTAAATAATGGTTGACATTTTCTTAATTACATGTAAAATTGTAACCAAGTGTTAAAAAAAATTAATTCTGTAAGTATAGTGATACCTCAGTGTACAAATTTTTCGGCTAACAAAGATTTTTCATGATTTTTCTGCTTTGGCTAACCAATACAGATTCAGTTAACAAACATTTTCGATGATATGAATGTACTTACTAACATAACATAAAATAGCGCATCGTGAGCTGAATTTTCGCACCAATCATCAGAATTACTGTCACCAGGGCCCAATTAACTCATGCCCATCTTAGAATTTGTTTTTAGATATACCTACACGTCTCTTTCTGAAATTCTTTAAACCATTTCATATAAAATGAAAGGTTCAGCCAAAATATAAAATACACTGGAAAAAAGGTAGCCTGAGTTTTCAGAGCATTTGTTCCTTCAGTGCTAGACTTTTAGCATCAAGCTGAACAGTCTAGAGATTCTGGGAGATTATCTTCTCTATATATTAGACACAGAAATGAGCTGACAAAATCATGAATGAATGGGGACACTTATGAACTCAGTTGGGTTGTGTCAATATAAGCTTTAGAGTAGACAAGCTGGTGCTGGTTGTGTACATACTAGAAAATAAAAATATCTTCAGCATCTCTCTCATCTTCCGGTATATTCTCATTTATACAATTTTGAAGCTGTTAATTTTGGCCTTCAACCAATTTTTGTTTTTTTTATAGCATTCCTTGATGCTTTAAAAACTTATTTTTAAATTTTGGGCAGAAGCTGAAATGAATCAAATGATTTTCCATAGAAATCTATGGGAAATCACGTTTTGGCTAACAAGCGTGATTTCAGAACGAATCATCTTTTGTTAGCCAAGGTATCATTATAATATTAAAATAAAATATATCATTATTAAATTTGATTGTCAGTATTATGGCAATAAAAGTCTTTCAGTTGCCTGTTTTTTTTAAATATTTATGTGAATAATAAATTGTATAATTAAAATTCAATATCAATCATTTGAAATTACCAATAATGTTATTTTCAATTAAAAATGACAATTTTATTTATAACTAGCTATAATACCCTGTGCTGCCTGGGTTTTCTTCAATTACTGGGAAGATTGAAAAAGTGACAAACCATTATAAAAGAATAAACTATTATACATAATACTGGCAGCATTAAAGAAGTGACAAACCATTTATATGCATGTCTGAAACGCATTGTTTGGGAACCACGGTAACCAAAGTAAACATTCCGAAAGTGATTGTTGAGGCCGAGAAACCATTGTTGCCCAACAGGTTTTGCCCATTTCGGGCAAACTTTTCAAGTAGCCTATCACATTTAAGCCAGGTCCCGTTTGGTATGTATGTAAAATTTAGTGACGATCGATCTAAATTGTAGATTTGTATATTTGTATAGAGAACCTACACACACACACACAGAGAAACTAAAACTTATATATATATATATATATATTTTGTGATGAATTTTAAGAAAATAGATATTCAGCTAAATCACTATTCGTCCCATCCTTAATGTGCTATGTGTGTATTGTATATTTAACATGAAGGGTTTTCGAGTCATGCAGTGTCACCTTTCTTCTAAATTCAGAAGCAATAATAGTACAACTACTACTTGAACATACATGCACTTCATACACATTCCTCTGCGGAATTTGTATTTGCTAGAACTGTTTGTAAGGTTCAGGAGAAAAAGAGTTGGAAGAAGGCCTGGGAGAAACAGAAGTCGCAAGAAAAAGAAAAGAAAAAAACAAAAAGGAACATTCGAAAAGAAGAGTAGTGTGAAAATTTGTATCGAAGAGACATGGCGGTTTTGTTGGGGAAGTTGGATAAAATAAATGAAATTGTGTTTTTTCCTTTTTGGAGTTTAGAATCCAGTTATTTCGCCCTGAGATCGCAGTAGAAGTACAGCCAAGGACCTATGATCGACAAGAAGTCGAGAGAAAGTTTACTATTTCGTTTGTGTAAATGCTTGGCCCCAAAGTATTTATGTTGTGAGAGTTATGCTGTTTCATGTTATACTAGTGCAGCCATCTGTCTTCCATATTTTGAAGTGAAAATGGCAGATGCATGAATTTTCATTTCATGTTAAATGTCTGCTTGTTCTGTGCAGAGAGACTTTTTCAAAGGGGAAACTGGCATTCACCTCAAAGTTGAAAAACCACAGAAAACCCCATCAGCAGACCGCCACTACGCTATCAACAAGGTTCGAACCTGGATCCTCATGATGAGAGTTCAGCTAGATGCCTATGTGACCCCACAGGGGCAGTTTCAATATTACTGGATAATGAAATAGAAGATTCATTACTAATTACAAGTCTGAAGGCCTGTTTACACACATCAAATAATTTAGTAGTTAATTAAATTTTAAGCCGTCAAGTACACACTTCAACATACCAAATGTATGCAGATGTTAAGGTTTACACAGATCCAGCTAAATAGACAAGTGGAATATATAATCTGGTTAAGTAGGTCCTGTGAGCCTTCACTACTTGATTATTTATGTTGGACCAGATTTTTAGTACTTAACGACTTATCAAAACTAAACTACTAAATTACTTAGGGACCGTTCAAGTATTACGTAAGCAAATTTTTAGCCTTTTTTGACCACCTCCTCTCCCCCCCCCCCCCCCCTTGTCAGCAAAATTTTGTCGTCAGTTCTGCCCCCTGAATCCTAACTCGTATTTTCATAAGGGATGGTTGATGACTTAAGCATTATCCAAACCCTCCCCATCAAAAGTCAGCAAATCGAAACCCCTCCCCCCCCCATCGATGATGACGTAATACTTGAACGGCCCCTTATTGCATGGGCCTTAAAGCTGTAGTTCAATTTAAACAGTTCTGCCAAAAATTCCAGTTTGCGTGAATACTCGTTTACAATTTAAAAAATTACCACAAAACCATTTTAGTTGAACTCCAGCTTGACTAGTAGCTGGCAATTAATCTTCTATATTTCTAGTAATATAACTTAGACACCTCCTGATGCCAACCACTTACATTGTGAAAAAAATTAACTTATACCAGCGACTTTGCATCTGAAAAAACATTTTTTTTCTATTAGTTTAATAGAACACCAAGTCTGTGGGGGAAAAACCTACTTATAAAGTGCAGGGTATGCGGATTAAAAACGCGATTTAAACCACTTGAGTTTTTCTTAAATAAAAAAATATCATTGATTTAAATTACCAAATTCAAATTCCATTTTTCCTTTATTTAACTTCTATGATATTGAAGTAAAAATAGCCTAGTGTGATAGGCATGTTATTGAAACATGGTAAAGTTCTTGATTAAAAAAAGATCTGATATATATAGACTTGAACCTAATTCCTACACACAGTGTAGGAAGATAGCTTTTCTATTTCCAGATATTTTGTGTATCAAAAATATTTCAGGAAGATAAATATAGGGAACTAAATTTACATATAACTGCACTAAGTATTTGTAATGCATTATAATAGGACAGTAGAGTTCCCTTTTCTTTCAAACCAAGCACTACCCCGGTGTCTCGCCATGGGCAATTTACTACCCAGTGAGTTTTGCCGGAAGTGTGTATACCTAAGTCTGAGTGCGTATGTAGTGACGTGTCTGAATTTCCAGTGCTGACATTTATATTTCAGATGAGAAGTGTATTGATTGAATATTTGTACTGTTTGTAGGCCTGTTGCTCTCTGGCGAGACTTTTTAATGGGTAGATCGGCTCAAATTTGCACCTCGAAGTTGGGAACCACGGACAACCCACTTCACAGCAGACTACTACTAAATGATACTGGTGTCCCTTTGTCAAAGTTGATTAGTGCATTAAGAACTCAAGCCCTAGTTTACTTATTAATGCTGAATTAAATTTGAGAGATTAGCTGAAAAAGGTAAGTGATGTGGAGATGACGTTTCTTAATGATTGACAATTTTTTTAATATAATTTTTTTATTTTTTCTTACCCCGATAAAGAGCAAGAAGTTTAAACTCACGAACTAGAAACATTGTCATGGCTGGTGTTAGTTATATCACCGTAAAATTTCATTTTTTGCAAAAAATGAGAATAAGAAGTAGGCTACAAATGAAAATCAATTATTTAATGGCCTAAAGTTTATTAATTAATTCAATATGAATCATTTATTAACAGCTTTCATGGAGCAACTAAGCTGTTTCTACTCAACATGGCAAAGAAAATATTCGTTGCAATTATCAAAGATATTTCTAGATGCAGTTATATATATATATCAGAAACAAAAAAAAGAAAAATTAACAAAATAATTTCTATTCAATGTTCATGAAAAAATTATTTCAGTTGCGTAAGTAAGAGAGCATTTTCTTGCTGCATTTGTTTGTAATCAGACGTAATTCTTTCTAAAGTAGCTACAACTTTCTTCTGGTTCTCTTGTTCGATATGGTCTTCGATTTCCCTTATTTCTCTGACAATAAATCCAGTCTCTTCCGTCAATTGCACTAATTGGCTGCAGTTTTCGTGCAGGGCTGCTAGTAGTTTGTAAGCGCGTCGGACAGCGTCATCCTTTTTAGCATCCTTGAATATCAGTTCATCGGTAACAGTGAAGGTCCTTTCTAGCTTTCCAGAGAGACGATTGATTTCTTTCTGAACGTTCCTCGTATCCAGTAGCACCTTGTCTATCTCTGCTTTTTGCTTCTTGATATTGGCAACTATTTCTAATATACGTCTAGTATATGCTGACCGATTCAAGTCCTTGGTCATTTTCTCATAAGCTGCCAACAGCTGTTTATGCATTTCTTCCTTGTGGGCGGCTTCAGCACCAGTATCTTTGATCTTTTCGTGCATCTCTTTGATCAGCTCTAGTTTTTTCTGAGTTTCATTCAGCCGTTGAGAAGACATTTCTTTAAGTTCCCTGTATTTATCGATCAATGGCATGCGATGCTGCTCCCACTGGGCTGCTAGACTTACCAAGCGCTGCGAACTGCTTTCAATTAAATCTTCTAACTTTTTAATATTGTTATCAGCATCTGGCAATAGCGATAATGTGCATTTTTTGACACGATAATTCTCTTTTGAAGCATCAATTTTTTCTGTTATATCGCTTATCAAATCCTTAACTTTTTGTAATGATGCCTCCAGTTGCTTACGTTCAGAGGTTAGTTGCTCGACATTCATCGTTATTTCGTCCACCTTCGACTGCATCGTTGAAATTTCCTCCTCTCGTTTACGCCGTCTCTCCTCTTCTGTATCGACATGCTTCTCAATGTCATGCAAGTCAGTTGCCTCTACAGGTTTTGCTTCGGTGTCATACTGAAGGTCAAATGTATGCGCGAATCTCGATCCTTTAGTTTTTATCTCTTTCTCGGGTGTACTCATCGCTGATGCCGATAATTTCTCTACAACACTATGCTTAGCAACGGCTTGACTCAATAAACCCATAGCAATTTTTTTTGCTCGTTCTTTCTTGACAGAGGGTGTATCCCCAACTGATATTCCATCACCTTCATTTGAGCTTTCTTTCATTAAATCTATCTCATTGCATTCTAGAACTGAGCAAATCATTACACTGTGAGGGTATACCTGTTTCTGTATAATCGGAAGGTAATGATTATAATAATTGGAGAAACGTTCCTTGTCTGGCTCTTTGACATTCTCATCAGTGAACGGAAGTGACAATTTCTGAGCTTTGTAGTGAACATTATCTAGTAAAGTGTTTTCAGCAAAGAACGAGGGGAGGACATTGATGAAGCTTTTGCAATAATATGGCAACCACGGTGAGCACAAACACTCTTTCAAATATGCACCAGTTTCTTTTTGAAGGAGAGCCAATTTACCTAGCGGCTGGTCTAGAGTTTTTTCACCTTCTTTCGGTAATTTTTCGAGTAAGAAAAGGAACACTTTCCTGAGCTCCGTCTCATTGGAGTATAAAAATGTTTGGTACCCTATCTCGCCGCTGTATCCCAAATCGGAACACTCCGCTGCAAGAGTGGATCCTATACGGTACCTAGCTGACATGCTAGGAGGCACATGAGGAGAAAGTTCCAGGGTCGGCTTTATCAGTTTCAAGCAACGAACAACTCCTTCCACAACAAGTTCGGTGCTGAATTCCCTTAGACTGTACGTGTTTTCTTGGATGGGGCAGCCAAGTTGGCGGAGAGTGTGAATCACGATTTCATCGACCTCCTCCATTGTTGATGTATTCCTTCAGTACGTCCGGGAAATGGTCATTACATTCAACACCTATCTCACCCTACTTAGGCAGCAACTCCCATCAACAAAACTGATCCCTACGGCTGTGACTGCGAATATTTGCTTGCTTGGTACAATCTCTACATAGGTGACCATATGATTTGTATTTTGCTGTTTCTCTGGTTGTCCCGACTTTTTTTGCAAAAAAAGTCCCGGTTTTTCACGTATTTTCAATGAAGCCAACTTCAATTCAACGAATGAAATTATCTTACGAAATCAAAAATTATATTGCGATAGTTACGACCAGTGCCGTCTTAAGGCATGGGCCCACCCGTTGGCCTCAAGCGAAGAGGGGCCTCACTAAAATGAGATCTAGTTGGTAGGGCCCGAGAAAAATCAATTGGCCCGGGGGCCCATGATACGCTTAAGACGGCTCTGGTTACGACTACAAATAAGAATATTCATCTCGCATATTTGTCATGCTTTTTTTTTATTTTAATTCACTACAGTTTGAGAAGTGGCGCTTCATTTCCTGCGATTTCAGCATGAGTTGGCAACTTTGCTTACTTTTGGCATCATTTTCAGCTGTAAATTGACAATGTCCCATATTTTTTTCGAGCAAATATGGTGTTTTCTAACGAAGGCAATTGAATCTTCATTCAAAATTGAATTCACCAATTAAAACTATTTTTAAGATTTTTTAGTTTTTCTTCGATAATTATGTATATAATCCATTTCACACATTTGTCAGGTTTTTCAACGTTTTATTTCGTGGAATGCATTTCAGTCCATTGCAATTTTCAGTATATTGCTGCAGTTCTCGCCTTTGGCGAATTTTTGATGATTTTTTAGTAACAATTGGCAACTTTTTCCCTTACTTTTGGGTGATTTTTGGTGTCATTTTGCAAGTTCCAGTATTTTTCCCGTGCTTCACCACCGCTGTATATGGTTGAAGTGTAGGCATCGCGAGGACCCGGGTTCAAACCCCTCACGACGGCACAGTGGTGATCGGCTGAAATTGGTTCTCTGAGGTTCTAACTTCAAGGCATGAATGCAAAACAATCTCCTCGTTAAAAAACTCTCGCTACAGAAACAGAGACCTACAACGGTACAAATATCTAATTATTATATTTCACTCATGGTTTGAAAAATAGATGACAGTACCAGTACCGCAACTAAGAAAGGGCGAAGAGGTCTGGTGCCCCGGGAGCTGAATTTAACCTTCGTTAAAAATTTAAAAATTACTGAGCGGAGCCGCCAAGAACGGAGCCAACGTTCATCTTGGAGGCTTCGGTGCATCACAGAAATTTTCGCTCCTAGTTGTGGCCCCACATACATTCAATCCCAATGGTATGGCAGACTGGGCTGCAGCCGCGATGCCCGGACAATTAATATAGTTTTTTGTTTTTTCATGCTATAAATTCACTACGCACTCACTGTTAGGTACGCATATTTCGGCACAGCTCATACGGTTCGAACCCACCATTGCCACAGTGGTGGTCGGCCGAAAGTTGGTCTTCTGTGGTTCCCAACTTCGAGGCGCAAACCAGAGACGATCTCCCCCGTTGAAAAGTCTCACCACAGAGAGCAACAGTCTTACAATGGTAGAAACATTCAATCGTTACGCTTCACTTCTGAAATATAGATGGCAGCAATGAAAAATCAGACGCAACATGATGAACGCACTCACACTTCCGGCACAACTCACTCTGTAGTAAATTGCCCATAGTCCGGAGTTGTGCTTGGTTCGGAAAAAAGAAAGCATTACACAAAAACAGACTTCGCGTTATGTTCACAACACATGCACACAAGGGCGTAGCGAGGGGGGGGACTTGGGGGGTCTGCCCCCCCCCGAAATGTGAGAAAATGGCCGAAAAAAGGGAAAAAGATGGCCAAATCCATTGTTCTGTCACTTTGGTCCCCCCCCCCGAACGAAATTTCTGGCTACGCCCCTGCATGCACAACTTCCTGCATGGCCCGGGTCTTCTTCGACCACCGACTAAAATCTCTTCATTGGGCCATGGTCTGGTTGGGGAGGAGCTCATTCGGTCGTAAATTGCGGTGGCGATAGACCGAAGGTTTGCTCAATCCAAATTGAGCCGCGTTCGCGACACGACACAGGGAAGCACTCTGTTTTGCGGCCAATGGAAATCAAAAGGACAGCGCAAATTGAGACACGAGGTGACACTACCCTAATCCCGTGTACGCGCGCGCACGTTGGCACTGCGGTTGAACCGCAGATTTTCGTGTCCCGCGCTTACATTACGATTCTTTGCTTTCGGTAGGGGTTTTTTAAAAATTAAACCGTTATTTTTTATAGAGTTCGCATTTTCTTATGTAAAAATTTAATTTTTAATTTTAGTTTAATTAGTTCTTGAATTATTTTATTTCTTTCTGAATTTTTATTAAATATTATTGTTCTTTCTATGGTTTAGACTTTTCATTAGCTCTAAATTTTAATTCATTAAGGAGTTATTTTTAAATTCGCAATTCATTATGGGATTCATTAATTTTGGAATTTTCATTGATACACCGAATTTTCATTAATTGTGTGATAGTTTGAAAATTCTGAATTTTGTTACTTTTTATCCCTCCAGAATTTTCATTAATTTTTGGAGAAAAAATCTTTTAATTTTTTTAATCAGCCTATGAAATAATTTTCATTAAGTTTCTGAATTTGACTTTAATTCCGAATATTCATTTATTATGATATTTCATCGATCGATGGAGGAATTATTTTTCATCAAATCTGAAATTTAATTATTAATTTCGCTAATTGTGGTGTTTGATTAATCTGTTTATTTTTCATTATGCATGAATTTTCTGTTTTGGAATTATTCATTAATTAATTTCAAATTGTGATCAATCATTATGCGATTATTTTCCATTAATTTCGGAATTTTCATTCATTTCAATTTCTATTAGTTATATAATGATGCATAATAATCTTTATTTAATTTTATTCATTGTCAGATTCATTCTAAATTTTTAACTTTCGTAATTCTAAATTTTCATTAATTTTCATAATTCCTGAATTTTCATTAATTTTTATCCCTTCTAAATTTGCGTTACTTTTTATCCATCTTCAATTTCCGTTAATTTATGTAAATACACCTTTAGATTTTTTCCTAATTATGGAATAATTTTCCTTTGCTTCTGAATTTTCGTTAATTATGATATTTCATCAATCAAGGAATAATTTATCAAAAAAATCTGAATGTTCAATAGTTTTTAATTATTTACCAATTTCAAATTGTCACAATCCTGATTTTTTATTATTTCTTTGTGTTCACGATTTTATAAACGGTATTTTAGTAAATATTTTTCAGCATTCCCGTACTTTATATTTTAATTAATGTTATGTCTTCATTTTAATACCAACTTTTTTTTAATGACCAATATGTAATATATCTAGGCTCCGGGAGCCTCCCAAATGCCAAGGTTCCAGGGATTCTTTCCATTCGTCCACTCGCGTCCATAGTCCACGAATAAGGGGCCATTCAAGTATTACGTCAGCATCGTTGGGGGGTTTCTGATTTGCTGACTTTTAATGACGGGGGGGGGGGGAGTGGGGGGTTTGGATAATGCTTACGTCATCAACCACCCTTTATGAAAATATGAATTTTTTTTACTGGCATCTTACTCGGTACGCCAAGAACAAGAAAAACCTTTCGATAGTTTGTGGACACTTGAAGTAACATTCCCCTCCTATTGACAAGTGTCCTACAGAACCACTTTAGTGATCTCTAAATGTTTCGCGGATCGAAGTGATCTGGAAATGCGTCCGGGCCGCTTAAGTGCTGTGGAACTGTGCCACGCATCACTCAAGTGATCCGTATGTGCCGTGGATCACTAAAATAATCTGAGAAGTGCCACGGATAGCTTGAGTGATGTAGAACCGCACTGGGGGTCACTTAACACTTAAGTGCTGTAAAACTACAAAACTACGTCGCATGTCACTCAAGGGATCTTTAAATGTGTTCTGGAGCTGTGTCCCAGGTCATTTAAGTGATCTGAAAATGTGCCACGGGCAGCTTAAACGCTCTGGAAATGTACCACGGGACGTTTAAGCGATCTGTATATGTGCCGCTTAGTTCATTTTTACAAAATTAGGTTTGAGGAGAGCAGCGAATCGCATCAGATAACCCCCAGGGCCATATTTGGTCCGCTGGCCAATTGCCTTTATGCGACGTATCATTATATGGCTCAGAGGGTAGGTCGCAATGAATTTATTAAAGATAAATTTTGAGTTCATAGCCTTCAAATAATATTGAAATTAACAGAAATTGACTACAATAACATATAAAGGTATTTTCTTCCAAAATTTGAATTAAAAAATATTTTTTGCATTAAAAAAATTAATTTTTGATCATCGGGGGGGAGGGGCACGAGCCAGGGCCGTCTCTATTCTACGGTAGAATAGAGACGGTCCTGCATTGCCACCCCCAGCGTGAGGTGGAGTCGACTGATCTAATATATATATGCATATATGAATTGACATCATCATCGTGCCCCCCCCCCCCCCGAACGCTGCACGCGATTCAATTTGTGCTTAGCCTATATTTTTTTTCCACGAATCATGGTCAGCAGTTAGACAATTGACAATTTTCCGCACACACAATCTGTTTTTTTGATTTTCCCCCATCCCTATCATGTAAGATTTGCAAATTCTACCATCTTTAATGTAAATTTTGCATTCATGTATTCACATTACGTATATGTACTTACATATTTACATGTATATACATAGTGTAAAGTTTTGTTCTAAAGCGGTCCTAAAGCCCTTGTAGGTATAAAGGACGTAAAATAAAGTGTCATTTCATGTCTGTTTTTTTTAAATTAAATATATAAACAGGCCATATATTTATCTTTATGTAATTCAAAAAGCATGTATAAACTACTTGGTTACCAAATTTCAGTAAAAACTACAAATTCATGTAAGTTTCGGGTACAATCAGTCATTTTCACGGATGGCTAACAAGAATTGGAAAACGTCCCGTAAAATCAGCGTATATGGTCATCGCTACCAATCGCAGCCAATCACCAGGAATTTTGCCCGAAAATGGAGTAACGATGACGTCACTCTCGTGTTTTCCACCTACCACAGTGCCGTATACCGTTCGTTCGTCGACGACGTCGTGCGCAGAAGGGCGCTGCTGCTGCGTTCTTCCGTCAGCTGTCGTGTGACGCGATTCGTCCGTCGTATTAATTTTTTTTTTTTCCCCCTCTCACTTGCTAGCTGCTGTTGTTTGGTTAATGTTGTTGTTGTGCCACCATCCGGGGAACTGATGAAGAAAGCAAATGGCGACAATGAACGAACACCTTGGATGGACTGATACTCAAAATACCGTGTCTTCGAGTCAGCAAGTGGATCATCTTAAGATACTCTATCCGATGGTTAATGAAAACGAGACTCCATTACCTCGCTCTTGGAGTCCCAAAGACAAGTTTACCTACATTGGATTGTCGCAGAACAATCTCCGTGTCCACTACAAAGGTGCAGTACAAAAAAAAAAAGTTTTCACTTCTCAGTATTGACTGACGTGCATCATCTCTTATTTTGCTCCCCCTTTCCTCTAGTTATTTAATTTCATACACTGGCTATAAATCATACACAGATTTTCCCCAGATTTAAAGAGGGAAAAAAAAAAAAGATTTTTTTTCACGATTTTTATTTATTCATTTTTACATATATATAGGCATAGAAGAAGGGGGGAAAGAAATATATTGAGCAACACACTGCAGTAGACGCGCTGTTGCGATGCAGGGTACAATGTCCTTTCGAGATATTTTCACATGAAATACTTTCATGATTCATGAGAGATTTAGTGAAACAATAATTCAGTAAAAGAAAAAAAAAAAAATTAGATTTCATTATATAATTAAAGGGAACGATCAAATCAACTTTCATGCGTGATATAGTGGGATTTGTATTGCTCAGTGACTGATTACGTAATTTCTCTCCCCCCCCCCTTATCACGTAATAACAATGTTGTAATAAATACTTTTATCAGTGAAAATGTCTATTTATAATTCAGATATTACTAAAATAAAGAAAAAAAATGTGTTAAAGGGACTTTTCCCCCTTGGTTGAAGATTTTGATACATTAAAAGGGGGGGGGGGCAGAATTTTGTTTGTGGTTGCCTTTTAGCTTCGACCTAGATCTTATATATAATTATAGATTTCAATATGGGTAATGATCAAAACTATGTATGTGGTTACCCATTTACTTGAACGGGTGTTTGAATGAGAATTCCCTTGATTGATTGATATAGATTACAGCTGGGCTTGAGATATCACATCATGATCTCGACGTCAAATGATTTTTTTTTTTGCCCACGAGGAAAAGGTAAATGATGCTTCTGTGGATTTTACAGGTGATGCATTACCACAGCGTCACTGGTGGAGCCAACGGATCTAATGTTTTTTCATATGCAGTAAAACTTATTTTAACAGGCATCACTCAGGTTCAGTCACCCCTCTTTTACAGCCAAATAATAATTTCCTCTTGTATAATAAAAGTATGCATTATGGTTTTTTGTCCCACTGGTGCCCACAAAAAAAAGATGTTTCGCTGTAGGCCTATATGAATTAGCATCATGTTCCCCGCACCTTTCAAGTCTATCTCTGCCTATATGCGGGACATAGTGACCACCTGTATCGATAGATAAGCTGATATAAATTCCAAAAATTTGTGTTGTTCTCAGATTCCAATTTATTGACCATGAATAGAAAATTTTATATGCTGATACCAATTTCTTTGTCGCAGTGGCGACCTGGCGCTTATCAAGCCCTGGATTACAGTGTTTAAGTTATTAACGCTGGGATTACACCATAAAAGTTTGATAAAAAATCTCTTATAAAACTTGGAAAAACAACCAATAAACCAATGGGTTATATTCACTCAAATGTAACTGATACTTATGTTTCATTTTTCAAGTTTCATTAAAGAAGTTTTATGGAACTTATATAATGTAATACCAGCCTAAGAAACATGAATTGATTCATCATGCTAGCGTTACATAATCAATGATTTAATGGATGTTTTTGAGTCGCAATCATTGTGATGAGCAGCGTGTCTTGAAATTTTTGTTTGTTGCAAAATCCACTTAGCATTAGTTGATTACAGTAATTAGAGCATTACAGTAATCAACTAATGTGCATAGTTTCAAACCATAGTATAATTTACAGGTGTAATAATATACACCTGTATAATTTTACTCAAGGGACCAGGGAAATGAATGGTTATAAAAAAGTTATCATTATAGATGTAATCAGGGCAGCAACTAGATACTTTGTCACCTGGGGCAAACCAGCATTTTGGTGTCCCTTACCATGTAGAAGATCCAGTTAAAGGGTGAATTTGGTGCCCCTTCTGGTCCAGTGCCTACTCCCCTTAGTTGCGGCCCTGGATGTAATTGATCAACAATATGAAAAGTGCATTGGGGCCAGAGACCAATATCATTGTATAGGATTTTCACTATAGTATTGGTGAAGGGGGGGGGGGGGTTTCAGTAGAAAACCAACATTTTAACATTATCAAGATGTAAGAAAATGCTTGTAATACCCTAGTTCTTTGTCATAGCATAAGACATATCCGAAAAAAGCACTGTGTAACAGACAGCTTTATTTAAGCTTGAATGTTAATTTAATAGTGGTTCTGATAGGGGCAAAATATCCCTATATGTTTTTATACAAATTCTACAACAGGTAAAATGCTCAATGAGGTGGCTGAAAAAAGATGCCAATAATCAAATGCGATGAAACGAGGAATTACTGTTTTCAATTTCAAGGCTTGCCTAGTGATGAAAAAACAGCATGCGTCAGCCAAATGTTTTAGCAGCCTAAAGTATTGCTTGTAGTCAAAAACAGGGCTGGACAAATCCCAGGGCATCATGGTGACTAGAAAATAGGTAGTGGCACCTGAAATTTCCTAAATATAGTTGTCAAATTAGAGTCTAAAGAGTGACAAAATTTTCTGATTTTATTTCGCTATTTTTTTTAAACATGGGAAAAGTAACAGAAAACGATTCAGGACCATTTTTCTTGAGTAAAATACCGTACTTGGCTCCTAAGAAATTGGGCTGGCATCCGGTGTTATCTGAAAGTATAATTCTAAAGAGTAATTTTTCACTCCTAAAAAATTTTAAGGGGTATTTTTTTTATCAATAAGAAATAACTCTATTAAAACAATTATACCGAAAACTTAGAGTATTTTCACTCCGCAAAAAAATTTGGAGGAGTGAAATTTAATTTTGATGCTTCAATCATGTATCTAGATCATAGTTTCTCAACCCTTTTTGTCCCATCGCCCCCTTCCTCAGAAATTTTTTCTCCCATTGCCCCCAATGCAATCTAACCCATCTATGGGTTACATTATAGGATCTTATGTTATACCCGTAGCTTCTATCGCCCCCGGAACGTTCTATTGCCCACGTTGGGAATCACTGATCTAGATGCATATTGACGAATACTACTGCCACCTAAATATTTTTAATTTGTCACACCCTGGTGAAAAATATTTTTTCAACTTTTCTGGGACTTGGTGAATCTTTTTCAAGGTGATACGTACGTCCATATAATTTCTGAGTATTTTGCTACCTTCAGACTCCAATTACAATTAACTAATTGCACATAGAAAACCTTAGATGCTTATACTAGTTGCCATGTTGACCAGGAATTAAGTCAAGTTCAAGTTTGGTGTATCAAATACAAAAAAAAGGTTAAGATTTATTGATATGGGCCAGGGCTTGACAAATGCCAGGTCGCTGTGACGACTAGAAAAATACTTGCTTTAGTGTTAGTGCTGTTCCAACACTTTTTTTTCTTCTCAGTTAGTAATTTCGATCATTCAAGAGTTTTTCCACCGAGCAGAATGAGTCGATATAGTCCTATATTGAAGTTGATTTTGTGTGGTTCCTACCTTCAAGGCATTAATGTGAGCCGATCTCCCATAAAAAAAGTCTTGCTGTATAGAACAGACCTATAACATTAAAAATATTTAATCATTAAATTTCACTCATGGTTTTGAAACATAACAATTTATTTGTCAGTCAATTACGATAATATTATACAAATTAGAGTTTAAATAGATGATAGCACTAAAATTCATGTGCAACATCAGATACACATTCAAACTGTTAGGTACGTGTGCACATTTCTTCCCCCATGGCAATAGGCCTATGCTATGTGTAATTTGGAAGAAAGAAAGTGTCAATATATAAATTTCTTAATTTTGAAAGGAGACTTCTGTAATCTTTAGAGACTGCAGATGTCTTTTAAAATCAAGCAGTTCATGTATATATGCATCAAACTCCCAAGAGGGTGCAGAGAAAGTTCCTGTAAAATCATGCAGGGCTACTATCCTCTTACCCCATTGTTTTGCTGAGCATCTCCTGTAACAGTACAACAAAGTTTGATTTCCTCTGTGGTAGAACCACCCGGCCCACTGTTTTGGGACGGCATGGAATCCATGGTGATAAAATGCATTGAATGAATCCAAGATCTGAGCAACACATTGCTCAAAAAACAAACTGGAAGCTTCCAACAGCATTCAGCACCTGTCCACATAGGCTTCAAAAAATGTATTGGAATAGTTTCAAATTAGTGTGTTGCTCTTTTCTCCAGATAATCAGCAGTTGCTAAGAGCCAAGTTCGATCCCTGCTGGTGGCACAGTAGTTTGTCAGCTAAGGTTGGTTTTTCAACTTTTTGAGATGCGTGTGTTACAAACTGATCCTTCATTTAAGAAAGTCTCTCTACAGAGTGTAGGCAGATCATAAATTGGTAGCAAAACACAAAATTCAGGTATTTTTTTTCCCTTCCAGTTTGGGAAATAGATGTCGGTGCTTCTAACTTTTCACCCCAGTTCGGGCAATGGTTGAAATTGCCGATCAACAACTGAGCCTGGGCCTTGTTCAATTCAAAAAGGGGGAGTGTTTCTAACTCATTTCACACCTATCTTACACCATGGCTGAACAAATCACAAAAAAATCTAAGTGCCAGAATAATTTTTAGGCTCCAAAAAAATTTTACCCAAAGAAAAGGTTGGAAATAATGTTTCTTTTGACTTTTTCAGGGCATAGTGACCCTCTTTCACGTTGGCAGATATGCAACTATGAATTCCAAACATTTTGTGCTGCTCTCAACCAGCAATTTAGTAACTACACAAAGAAAATTTTAGGTGCCAATAGCAAGTTTTTAGTCACTGTAGGGACCTGTCGTGTAGGATTTGTCCAGTTTGGTCTTACATGCACCTTAGATATATGGTGGAACTTTAGTTTAAGAGCATATGTATAATTCATTCCATGGGCTGAGATACGGGGGGGGGGGGAGGAGGGAAAGCCCCGCCAGCATCAAAGGTGGAGTCGACTGGTCCAATGTATATATTAATTGACATCATCGTGCCCCCCTCCCAGCAATAATGATCTTGCCTCCCCAGACTTCCAAGTCAATCTCTGCCTATGATTCATTCTGTGTATGGGCTCTTAATTCAAAATATCTGTATATTAAAGTGAACATTCCTGTAAGAAATAATGCAAACTGAAATTATTCACTTCGCAACAGTCTACTTTTTACCCAGCCATTTGCTTTATATTATTACAATTTTACTTATTTTTATTGAAGGCTTGAGCATTTTCAG
This sequence comes from Pholcus phalangioides, assembly GCF_987345545.1. Lineage (NCBI taxonomy): Eukaryota > Metazoa > Arthropoda > Arachnida > Araneae > Pholcidae > Pholcus > Pholcus phalangioides. The sequence continues at coordinate 8,443,369 of NW_028301606.1, forward strand.
AATGATACAAGAGAGCAGGGGCTTAACTTTCAAATTCCCATTTGCACATAACAAGAGGGTGAGATAGTTTTTCATGGGCTTGTGCTTTGAATGTCACTCTTGTAGTCTGGCATCTTAACAAATTGGCAAAAAGGCTCAGGAAAATTCCCCAAGTCAAAAGAAGAGTCTCTGGACTATGGAAGGTTTCATTATTACACATAGGTATGTTTTGGGCTCTGAAAAATAAATGGGCCTGACCCAGGGTTTAAGCTGGATAAAAAATTCCTTTCGTAAAAAAGCGAAAATGGGAGAAAAAGCTTTAGCAAAATGCTACAATGCTAATGCAATGATTGATGGTTGGATGTCTACTCGTTGCGTACCTGCTGTATGCATTTTTGCGAAAGTGGTTACTTTTTTTCGCCTTCTATGATTTTCTTTCGCATTTTGCAAAAAATGCGACCGTAGCTTAAACCCTGGCCTGACCTCTTAACTCTTTAAGATGGCCTTTTATGCAGTTATAGGAAAAGTAACCGTCAGTGTGTAATTGTGATCAAGAGACACAACAGTATTTTTCAAAACCAGTCCTCATCTCGAAGGCTTTGGTATATGTACTTCTGACATTGCAAAATATCGCTAGTTCAGCAAGTCAAAATCTGTTTATCTTCCAAAAAACTGGTAAAACAAGTTACTGTAATCTAAAATTTTGCTGTATTATAACTGTTTTTGTAAGTGATTCTACAAGTATCATAAGTTCCTGTTTATAAAGTGGGATTATATGTTTGAAATACAGTGAAACCATGATACGACGACACTCTGCAGAGCAAGAAAAAATATTGTTGTAGAGAGGTTATTATGTATTATATCGAGAAGTAGCATTTTATTGGTCATCACCAAACTGATACTGTTGATGGCATCTTTCGTAAATTGATGTTATTAGTACCACCATGAAATGCATTTATAAGCATTTGTTCACAATAAAAAAAATCATAATTTATTAGTTGATTAATAAAATTCAGTTGGTTCCTCATTGTAAAGGGGTTTATAGCTGAACTCTCCCAAAGCAAAAAATTCTGAAAACTGACGTACGTCACAGGACAATCAGTGTTGCTGCATAAAAATGTCAAAGAATTTTTGGAAAATAATGGGAAACATTTTGGGAATGAATTTTCACAGAACATTTCTAGTCAGCCGAAAGCTTGTTACAGAACAACGCAAAACGTTTGATTTTGCTGCTCAATACTATTGTGTACTACACAGAATGTATCTTTATGGCAACTTCATCAACATTTTCAAAGGGGGGATAATGCAAAAATACTATCAGATACCCTTGAAACAAAAACTGGCAAAGAATTAAAAAATATATTGAAGATGATTTTGACCCGAGTATAAAATATGTTGATCTAAGCAGTTTTGAAATCTCTTCAAAAAATATTGTTATAGAGTGATTTATTGTAGTAACGGATATTGTTATATCGATAGGAGTTTAATATTAGACTATAGGCAATTCCAAACAAGTTTTCAAAAAATATTGTTGTAAAGGGATTTATCATTATTTCGAGTATCATTGTAGTGAGCTTTCGCTGTAATCCGAATTTCTTAGTGCATATCAGTAGCATACATAGGATTTTCTAAGGGTGGGGGGAATAGGAATTCATTGGTTTTTTCTTCTTGGAAGGGATTGTAGTCTTTCTACTACAAAAAACACTTCATAATCTCAGCTTGAAAGGGAAGTCCCCCCCCCAAGATGCAGATAGAAGAATTGATATTTTTCAAGTATCATAGTTCACATGCATACGTTAGTACATCTGGCATTACTTTTATTTATCCTATTTTAAATTTAAACACTTTTTTTTTTTTTTTTTTCATGTTGCAAAATAACTTGATCCTAAATGCCCATTTTTTTGTTTTTGGAGTTGATAATTCTTTTAGACACACATAAGATAGAGGCCTGAAAAATCATTTAAAAAAAGTCTCAAATTGTACTGCTTACACAGGTCTTTAAAAAGGCCGTACAGAGACTCTAAAATCTTCCATAAAATAAATGTATTGAAGCATTATTACATTCCAAATATATATAACTACCTACCTTTGTAATTCAAACTCTAAGAAGAAAAAATTTGGGTTGGAAACTTCAAGGTAAAAAAAAATTCAAACAATAAATTTTAATAAATTAGCAAAATCACACACATTTTCAGCAATAAACAAAGTATTGTCATTAATTACGACATCTAGCAGCAAATTCAAGATATAAAGTTGGAAGAAAATGACTTCAGCTTATGTGCAAAGTGGATTCTGAATTTTTATCTTCAAACTGGCTGCAGCGATGAATGTCTAAAGGACCCTTTGCATATATGCAAAGCTATGCATTTAAGATTTGATCACATAATATAAATTGAGTTTTTTGACTATCAAATTAACCCATAACTGGTAATGCGCTGTAAAAAATTATGACTTGTTTCCTTACATTTGATTTTTTTGCCCTGTAAATGTTATTCTTAACTACCTTCATTAGCTTAACGGGTGCCTAAATACATCCTTCAACTTGATTTGTGAAAGTTATTGTGAGCGGTTTTTATAGATAACTTCGCAAAATCTTTTAATTCTTTACCATCTGCATAACTATTTTTATGCGACTATAATTTCCTACTTTTATACTCTTAATTTATTGTATCGATGCAACTATTGTGAATGCGATCATTTAGGTAGAGAACTATAACAGCTTCACAAATCAAATAATTCAGATGCCGAGCATTTTTCGGGAAAAACTGAAATTATGTCTTTTTCAGCTTTTCTGGCATTTAGTGACTTTTTTTATGGTGGCTGACACACTGATGTAATTCCCAAAAATTTTGAGTTGCCCTCGGAGTCCAATTTAGTAATCAGGTATACAGAGATTTGGCTTTTGTCAATTTTTTAGTCCCATGGGGGCCCAGTGGCTGTGATTTGTCAAGCTCAAGTTATAAATTGCTCTGGTATATCAATATATGATATATCTGGAATCAAAGCAATAGGGAGTTGCTCCAGACCAACTTAAACAGGATTGCAGCATGGGCAAATGAATGGAGCATGACGCTTAGCATTGATAAGTGCATGGTTGCTCACTTTGGTTCGAACAACCCACGGTTCTCTTATGAGTTGAATGGTGCCACTATCCTGGATGCAACTAGGGTCACAGATTTGGGAATTCTCATTGACGAGCGGCTTAGGTTTTCTGAACATTATTCAGCGGTGGTCAAAAAAGTGAATAGAATGCTTGGTCTCATTTTCAAAAGGTCTCTTAGTGTTCTCCTAAAGTCATTCTTCCGCTTTTTCGAGGCTTAGTTCGTCCTGGACTGGAGTATGCTGTAAGGTTTTGGAGACCATACCTACAGAGGGACGTAGACTTGGTTGAAGGGGTGCAGAGAAGAGCTACACGTCCTTACTGGCACACAGGGCTTGCGTTATGAAGAGAGACTTTTTTGAATATGTTTACATTGGATGAACACACGTGTGGAGGAGATATGATCGAAGTGTTCAAAATTTTCAATGGGATGGACCATGAACTTTTAGTACACCGCCAATGACTGCTTTTACAAGGGGACACCAGTATCGATTGGTGAGGGACAATGCAAGATAATGGTGTCGCAGGGAATTTTTCTCTCTAATAGGGTTGTTAATAAATGGAATAACTTACCCCCGGAGGTAGTAAATTGTAACACAATTGACACGTTTAAAAAGAAATACGATAAACATGTTGGGGTAAATTGAGAGTTATCCATACTTAGAATAAGACAACCATAAGTATTCTTTATGGGCATTGTATAATATTTTATCACGTGTATATATTGTTTATAATTTTTATTAATTGAATTTTTATTGGGTTGCTATATTTTTGAAATATATGACATCCATATTTTTATGGGCATCTTTTTCTCAGCCACCTCATTGGGCATTTTGTCTGTTGTGGCGTTGTATTTGTATATAGTTTTAGTACAAATATGAATTATAAACTGTTTCAGATGGCTAGAGATGTGAGGTGAGAATATTCTCCTGGATGTAAAAATTGGGGAATAATCGAGAATATTCATTTTTCTTTTAAATAATTTAAATTTTTTTACTAATTTTATTTTTATTGTGAAATATAAATCAGTTTTCATTGCCTGAAACATCTACAAAACAATTTTTGGTATAATCACCCCCAATGACAACTTTTAGTTTGAGAATATTCTCAGAATATTCTTCAGGTCATGATGAGAGGTTTAAAAGTTTGGTTATAAAGATTTTAGAAACCTTTAGATTAAAACCTTAAATTATTTTGAAAATTAGATAAATTTTCAGAAATATGTTCAAAACAAAGAAATTAAACCAAAGGTGATTGATAAAGGAAGCTATTCTTATATAATACCCTTCATTCTAAGAAGATACAGAACTGTTTTCTTCAATGCACATACACTTAAATTCTGTATCACTCACATTTCTTTAAAAGTTGTGCCAGTCAGCCTTGTTGGTTTAATTTTCTTGCTTTCAAACCTTAACACTAGAACCGCGGACTGGGTCAAATTGACCCACACTGTGAAAAACTGTTTCATAGTGAAAACGGGGATTTATTTTCAATTTCTGGGGTTTTCTTCCTACTCTTATTCAATGTTGTTCAATTGCATATTCGTAATGGAAAATTATATTTCTTTAAATGAAATATAAATATAAAATGAGCTTCGAAATTAACTAAAAAATGATGTAATTCAGTAAAAATAAGATTTAGTATACACATTATTTATTCTATTCAGTCCAAAAACATTTTTCAGTTATCCCATAATATGACAAAGATGTAAAATAAGCACGTCGAATTAAGTATGAGAAAGTCTATAATATGATACCCTCAAATAAGTATTGATTTCTTACTGATAAGTGGAATTTATGATGAGCATTGAGCAATTTTTTTTTCATTATTCTTGCACATTAATCGCATGTTCAAGTTGCACAGCCCATGCAAAAATTAAGTTTTGTTTCCATATATTTTTATGTTACCTGACATCAGACTCGTTTATTTTTATTTATTACTCTTATTATTATTATTGTGATCGCTAACGCACAGTTACATGATTCAAAGCGCACATGCGTTTCCTTTTGCGCAAGGGCAACGTGTATGATGAACGCAGCACTTCAATAAGATTTTAGAGGAACTGCTTTCGAAAAATAGTTCTGGCCTTCTGTACTGCTCTATACAAAATACATGAATTTTTTTATAGTGAGATCCAGGATGTTCTAGAAAACGTCTGTGATGCCATCTTCACCAAAAATTTTCTGGGCATTTGATTGCTACAACAACGATCGTTACACTTTTGAATTGTAGTGTGAAATAGTGGAAGCTTTTTGGGGCTACTACTGCCAATATTGACTGACAGATGAAGCGTGCTGAATAATGAAAAGCTTATATTGTTCTTTCCTTGTTAAATTGCCATTGTGGCATCATTGTTCCATACAACTGTTGTTTCACTATATTTATTGCGTCAGATGATATTGCTCTTCGATTTCGTCTCACCGTCTCTACTAAGCTCGTATTTTTTGGCTTTTAGCATTTGAGCCAGCTTCAGTGTAGTGAAAAAAAGTGTCGGTTGAGGCATTTCTAGTACTCGCTTCGGCACTACATATACTAAAATTAGAACGATACAGAGAAGGTTGAGGCATTTCTGCCCTTGCTCTCAAATGGCTTGATCAGTTGCATCACTATGTGCTCTGAAAGAGAGAGATTCGTTGGACGCTGATACTTCCCAAGATTTGGAAATCCATTCAAAACCTACTTGGTGCAGGCCAGAATTTTATTATTTTTCTTAAAACTGGGAATAAAAATGTTCAACGCCAGCTGATGAACTCAATGCTTGCCTCAAATCATCAACACTCTGGCACGAAGTTAAAAAATTATCATTATCCACCAACATGCGAGCAAAATGGCTCAGCACTGCTATCATTTTCACATCAGTTGACCAACCAGTATACCCAAGCACTGGACCGATTGCGTTCCCAAATGGATTTTGCCAGTTGTTAAACTCAGTTCAAGAACTTGCAGACAAAGTCTTCCCAAACATTCAACAAAATGACCAAAACCATTAGTGGCTTTCTGAGAGCGATTCTGGCACCGAAAAATGACAGGGTGAACAAGATCAACGAAAAAATCCTAAAAATTATTCCAGGAGACTCCACATCTTACAAATCGGTTGACACTGTCACAGACACAGCGCAGACAGTTCTGTATCCGGCAGAATTTCTGAACTCCTTTGGATATTCCGGGTGTGCCACCACACAATTTTACCCTCAAAGTCGGAGCACCTATAATGCTTTTAAGAAATTTGGACACACAGAGACTCGGCAATGGCACCAGACTCTGCATGAAGAAATTGCACAATTGCATCATTGAAGCAACGATTCTAACTGGATGTGACAAAGAAAAAGAAGTCTTCATTCCACGTATCCCAATTATCACAGAAGAAATGCCATTCACTTTCAAGCGATCACAGTTCCCGATTCGTTTAGCTTTTGCCATGACAATCAACAAAGCGCAAGGCCAGTCGTTAGCAGTGGCAGGTATCAACTTACTTGAGCCCTGTTTTTCACACGGACACCTTTTCGTCACCTGTTCGCGTGTTGGTAATAGCAAAAATTTGTATATCTACACACCAGATGGAAAAAGAAAAAATATTGTGTATCCACAAGCGATCGCCTGAAGATTTTAATTAAAATATTTAAAAATAAAAGTAATTTTTTCTTACTTGATGCAGAAATTTTTTTGAGTAAGAAATAATTAACAAGCTATATACATATATAAATTTTTTACGGGGCGGGCAACGTCGCCGGGTATCAGCTAGTATCCTATAAATTGCAACTTTCTCAGTTATTATCTTCAATGCTATAACCGTGACATGGTCACAGGGAAAGGAAAGTCTTATATGTAGGAAGCTTTTATGCTGATAATAAATGAAAAATTAATTAACTGGGCAGCAATATTGAGGTTGAATAGATTGAGGCTTGGAATGAAATGATAATTGGCAATGATTTAAATGTTTCAGCTAGTATAGGTATGAAATCCTACATATTTATAATTGTAATGATCTCTTGTAATAAAGGTTCATATGATTTTTAAAAGAGAATTTTTTGTCCCTGCAACTAAGTCATAGGGCGAGGCAAATCGGAAAACCTTGGAAAACTTTAAAATGTTCCGCTATGCTTCAAAGATAATGTTGGGGGGGGGGGGGGACACAAATTTTACTTATCACATTTCACTGAAATTCTGTTCCATGAAATTCAGGACATTTCTTGGTAATTATTGAAGTTTTAATAGAGGCCTAGCCTCTATTTAAATTTGATGCTTTGGAGCTTTTTAAAATTATTTCTGAAATTTGAGAGCCCTCTCTTAAGACGGAAAAATAAAAGACAGGAAAAAATAAAGCTTATTTCGGATCAATTTTCGTGAAAATGAATATGCTTGGCTCCTAAAAAATTTGGCCGGTGCCAATTTTTTTTCTTTATTTGTTCAGCCATTCAGTATATAAACACATACAGTACTCTATAAAACAGTGAATGAATTGTATAATAAAAACACTGTAGCAATGAAACAATCAAGGTGGTGGAAAAAAATTTAAGGACAACTGAAAAACTTTCATATATCTTGAAACAGGGTTGGCAAGGTTTTGGACAGTATAGTAAAAGAAGTTTTTATCGTACTGTCCAAAACTTCCTATTTATAACTATAAGTGAAAACCTGCAATTTGATGAAGAGGTAACTTCTGTAATCAAATAAACTTTATATTATATCAATTATATTATTAAAATTACATTAAATATAATAAAATTTTGAAATTCAAAACAGTATGTGAAAAGGGTTATATGACTGATATCAGGTTATCAAACAATTGAAAACTGAACTGTCTTGAGGTTAAATATTAGATTTATGGAAACATGAAAGATACAAGAATGGGATAGAAATTTGTCACATGAAAATTAGAAAAAAGCAGTAGATATGACTACAGAATGAAATTAAATTTATGTAATAATCGAACACTAATAAGCACAGCTGCACCTTTTAACATTTAATAACACATAACTAATTTAGCTGATTATCTGTGCCAAGATGATTCCTAAGATAAAATTTAAAAATATTCTTTCAATTGATTCATAACTTGGGGGGGGGGAAGACAAAAATAAACTGTGTTAAAGACAGTATAGACAGTCTTTTGATAAGCCTTCTTTCAGTGTTTTTCTTATTGCTGTCCCCTATGTGATAGAATTGTAAATATAGCTTGAATTTATTTGGTGAAATATTAGCTTCTAGCCTCATAAGAGCAACAATTTAAATTTAACAAAAATTTTGGGTCTTGAAGTCTTATCATGTAGGCGTAATCAGCGTTTGTGAAATTGTGTTCTGTTAGTCATGTGTAGGTGCTACATAGTGGCCTCATTTTCTTTGGATATTTTTCTTTATTTATAATTAGTTTTTTAAAATTGAGAATGTAAAATAGAAACTTCACTTGAAAATTTAAAGACAAAAAGTTTGAAAAGTCAAAATAGAACAATTTGCATTAAATAAACACGACACCATTGATATTTATTCACATCATTATATTGGTATCTAATAAAAAATAATATTTGTTTAGTTTCATGATAATGCAATGATTATAACTGACTATGCGTATTCAGTACCTTCAATATAATGTATTTTCTAAAGGAAAGTGTTCTGGCAGATTTGGCAGGGTTTTGGACAAGCACTGTCCTAAATACAGTACCTGCTTCATAATCATATATGAAAAATAAGATGTGAAGTAGAAATAACATTTACGGGAAACTAAAAAATTGAAAAGTGTTTATTTAAACATTTATATGAGTGATATTAATTTACTATCAGATTTCCAGGTAAAAAGCATAAATTTGGTGAAACAATTAACCAAATGACACCTTTTTGAAATATTTTTGATTTATTTTTATTTTCTGCTAGTATTTTTTTTAATATGTTAGTATCATGGGGGGAAAAATAACAAAAAATCAAAGGCTTCCACATAACATTTTGAAACTTGGAGGTTTCAAAAACTTTTTCCCCACGTGTCCTGTCCAAAACCCCAACCCTGTCTTGGAAACTTGTAGATTTATGAAAATTTTAGAATAACTACAATTGGAATTAAATTTGTTCTAGTAAAAATAATTTAGATGAGTGCTGCACTTTTTCAGGAAAAGAGTTTTACACTTATAGTAAAGGTCAAAACTGGGAAAAAGGACAATGGGAAATTATGCTCAAAAACTTTTATTTTAATCAAAAGTGGCATCTTTTTTTCTTTATCTTATGGGATATCATTGATAGATATAAGCCATTCATTAATGACTAGTTGTGTAATCGTTTTCGAAGCTTGTTTGATCCCTGCAAAGAAACATCCTCATCCCACTTAACATTGACAAATACACTTTTTGGCCAATTCATGTTGCTTTTGTCTGTGTGGTTTTTTTATAACGGAAAGGTATGCATTTTGGTTTTGCATTCTAGACATTAGAATTTTTTTTATTACACTAGGTACAGTTTGACTTGTGTAAGGCAAGTTTTATTCCTTCTGAATTACATCAGATTTTTTTTTTATTTCGTAAAATCTGTGAGTAGTTTTTTTTGTGATGAATATAATAGATAGAAGCCTTCTTGTGTAAACTTTCAATGTATACGTGAGTTCATTTATTAAACTGTAACCAACAGTCTTCAATCATTCAATTTTTCTTGCCATTTTATGACCAGGCATCCCAGTTTTTCTTAGAGCAAGTTTTTTGCCTATTCAATGTCCTATAAATTTTTCTTTGGCATCTTCAAATTTTCAGAAAAAAATTTGATTTTACAGTGCATGTCTGATCAAAACAGTCTCAACTATTATGCCTACATGAGACAAATGCAAATCTTTCTTTGACATTGGAGAACACATGCCTGTCCTTGTATTTTTTTCCCAGGTTTTGACCTTTATCTTAATTTAAACAATTTTTTTTCCGAAAAAGTGCAGCACCAATGAAAAGTATTTTTCAGTAATATGTTTCATTGCACTTCTAGTTACTATTCTAAAGTTTTCATGCATCTACAAGCACAAGTTTTCAAAATATGACAGTGTTTTGGCTGTTCTTTAACTTTTTTCCACCACTTCATCTGGGATGCAGCTTCTGCCTTATCAGCATATATAACTGGAGCAACATGGCATACATAAGTATGTTTTATGCTGCTATGTGGGAAGCATTAGCAGCAGGGCCGTAACTATAATTTCTGCTGCCCGGGCAAACGTGATTTTGCCGCCCTCCACAATTTTAAAATTGGATAATTTTATGTGTTCTTTGTTCCCATCTAAAATGGTCATCCCCCTAAATTTTCCTGCCCAAGGCAGTTGCCCCCTCCCCTCAACTCTAGTTACGATCCTGATTAGCAGCAATATCTTTGAATTAAGAAATTTTGTATATGTTGGTAGGATGAATAAAATGCATTACGATGCTGAATGTGTAATATTTTCTAATTTTTTTATTGATTGCATGTGTGCTGCATAAATATACATTGTCTTGAGCTCTGAATGTAGGCTCTCCAGCACCTATCTAGAAAGGGTTAATCTCATGAGTCACTGTAAATTTGGGGTTGAATTTTTTGTGAATTTGTGTTTTCGTCTTAGTCTTTTGAAATAGTTATCAAACTCTTACATATTTGGATTTTGATGATCTTTGAATGTGAATGATTCAAACTGATTTCCCTTTGGAGTTATATTGTTATATTTTAACTTTTTTTTTTTATTATTAATATGAAAAAAAGTTATTTTTCAGAAGAGTTTATCTTTAACTGCTTGTGGGTTTTAAAAAAGCCCTAACATAAAATATTGTGTATAATTAATTATTTTTCCCCTCCCTTATCTGTTAAAAGGATCTGGAAAAAATCACAAAGACGCAGCAAGCGTAAGAGCAACTCATCCTATTCCAGCTGCTTGTGGGCTATATTACTTTGAAGTAAAAATTGTGAGCAAAGGTCGTGATGGGTAATTATTATTTTTTGAAATTTTTTACATTGTTATTTCGATTAAAATCATTAATTTTTCCAATATGATGTTTCAAGTTCACTTATGAGTGAAAGAAGAATTTACAGAGCATATCTGTATGATGGAGGTACAGGGCACCATGTCACAAAATAGAAATTTTGCAGAAAAGCTGCTCAGAGGCTTTTTTGATGTCTTTGTATGAAGCTCGCTTGTTTTATAAAGTGAATATCTGTTATTTATTGAAATTGGACATGGTGAAAAAAATGTACCTATACCCTTCTATGAGTAGTGTAGTGAAAGTACTGCAAATTAATTGTCGAAAATGTACATAGTACTCTTTACCTCAGACATACAGATATATCTCCTGCACTATTATTCTTGAAAACTGTATTAAGTGCATTTAAGGAAAGAGTGCTGCATCAATTTCTGAAATGTGTTGATGAATTGCTTATATGATTTGACAACGTGTGTAATATTGGTAGCTACTACTTCACCACACTGAAACTCCTGCCATATCACTTTACCGGCATTAACAAGTTGAGCTGGAAGTGAAGGCACCATCTATGAGTGATGGTCTCAAGCTCGTTAGGGAAAATATCTTTAATATATTCTTCCCCTAATTCAAACCTGGGACCTGTGGTGGTCGAGTGGTTATAGTGCCGGACTCGCAATGCGAGGATCCGTGTTCGAACCCCACAGTGGTGGTCGGCTGAAGTAGGTTTTCTGTGGTTCCCAACTTCAAGGCGCAAATGCGAGCTGATCTCCCCGTTAAAAAGTCTCGCCACAGAGAGCAACAGTCCTACAACGATAAATCATTCAATCATAATTCTTCACTCATAGTTAGAAAAACTGGTGGCAGATGGCAGCACTACACATAACAAGCATTACAGAGAAACAAAAAACTTCACGTCAAGTTTCACTACACGTACACACACATGGTTCCGCTGGGGGTGTGTGTGGGCGGGGTGCATGTGTGGTGTAGCAGTAGTAGGTAGGGCCTCCAAAAAATGGCTCGGGGATCCATGATGGTCTTAAGTCAGCCACCTCGTTGGGCAATTGGATTGTTGTGGCGTTGTATTTGTATTTGATTTCTTTACCTGGTGGCAACCTTTATGGTGGTAGATGAGCATCTTACCACCATGCCACTTGGGCATTAATATTGGTGGCTGATTCTTTTTTTAACACTATCTTTAATTATGGTGTGTTTCTTTGTATATTTCTGTATTTTCTACTTTTCTCGTGCCATATTGGTGACTGCTAGACACTAACTAGATGTATCTTAGAGGTTTTCTTTCCTTGACTCTTGGTAATTTCATAGACCTTAAATGTAAAATCCATGGTATTTATTACATGTTGCACTGTTTGCAGGTATATGGGAATAGGCTTGTCAGCTCAAGGCGTAAATATGAACAGATTACCAGGTAACTATCATGGTTATAATTTTAGAAGTTTTGTTTTTCTCTGTGAAAATGAAATCAAGTATGAAAAATCATATCTTTTGATGCTTGGAAAAATGAAAGGTTTATCTAGTCATGTATCGTAACAGTTTTAGCATATCATGCATTCAGTCTTCATATTGCAAATTGAAATGTTGAAGAATTTTAATAAGGTCATAATGGCATTGGGAAAAAATATTTGACAGATTGGAACTTTTTGAATTTAAAAAATTGGTTTGGTGTTGAATAAATTGTATTTTATGCATATTAGGTTTATATTATTTTGGTAGTGAGATAAAATAAAGGGTTATATCTGTAATCAGATAGTTATGTTTCTAGTAGAAATGTATACAGAAAAGATATTTATATGCTAATTCATGACCTCTTTTATTTGTTTTTTTCCATGAAAGCATGAAATCTTTTATTTATTTTGCATTATTAATTTGCAATAACAGGTTGGGACAAACATTCCTATGGATATCATGGGGATGATGGTCACAGTTTCTGTTCAAGTGGAACTGGCCAACCCTATGGACCTACTTTCACTACAGGTGATGTGATTGGCTGTGGTGTGAATCTCATAGACAACACCTGCTTCTACACAAAAAATGGTCACCTTCTTGGAACGGCTTTCACAGACCTTCCTGTGGGTTTGATAGTCTTTACTTCATTTTTTTTCTCCAAATAGATTAAAAATTAAATTTGATTAATTTTTGATCTAACCATTTAATGTATACTCATTAATGTATAAGCCATATCACTATAATGAGTTGCATATAAATTTCAGTTGTGATCAGGATTGTGTTGCTGTAGGACTATGGACTGAATAAGATAGCTCAAAGTCAAATCTTGGCTTTGAACATGACTTAGCAATGGAAGTTATTTGGCTAACTCTTTATACTTGGGGATGTCTTAACACATGGGGCCTAATAAGGCATGTTCTAGAGAGCCTCAAGTGCATAAGTGGTCTCAAAATAATGAGGTCTGATATATAATACACACACACACACACACACACACACACACACACACACACACACAGCAATCGTATGAGTTAAAAGACAGGAATTTTCAGTTAAGTACATGGTTACAAAGTATCGCTTTGCCAAAGGCACATGATGTTAAGACCACCCTGTTTATTCATTTTACAATAGGTTCACTAAAAATTGCTGCTTATCTAGAATTCAATTTATAATAAATGGAAATCAAAAGAAAAACATGTTCTTTTAGCTGTTTGAAAGTGCAGATCATATTTTCCTTAATCTTAATTTTCAGTTGAAATCAAACCAATCAAAATTATTTAGCTTCTAAACGTTTCCATTAGGTAGCTATGTTAATCCAAGGTGGGTTGAATCCTGGGTCACCATGGTGACTAAAAAATCTGTATTAATACCTAAAATTTCTAAATGTGGTTTCTAAATTGAAGTCTGTGTGAGGGTGAAACAAAATTTTCTGATTTGATTACACTACATTTTTTTTAACATGAGGAAAAGTGTAAAAGGAAAACTTCTTTTAGGGATACTTTTCTTGAGCAAAATACTGCAAATACTTGGCTCCTAAGAAATTGTGCTGGCATTTAAATTTTTTTTTGATTTGTCAAGCGCTAAATGTGAATAGCTTTTATACAAAATACAGTAATGAACATACGTTCAGCAGGACTGGACAAATCCCAGGCTGGAGGTCACTATGCCGATTAAAAAATTGGTATTTGTGCCTAAAATTTTCTTTGTGTAGTTACTAAATTGCAGACTGAGAGCAGCACAAAGTGTTTGCAATTTATAGCAGCAAATTTGTCAACATTAAAGAAGGTCACTTTACCCTAAAAAAGTCGAAAGAAGTATTATTTTGTGCCACCTTCAGGTAAAAAAATTTTGGTGCCTAAAAAATTGCTCTGGCACCTAGATTTTTTTATGATTTGTCCAACCCTGTGTTAATGTAATGAAGAATTTTTAGATCTATTATTATAACTGCAGGGTTTTTTAATTAAATATATATGATTGGATTTTTTTCAACTAATTTATTAGACCAATAAATATGCATTAAAGACGTTTTAGGTTGTGTAAATGGCAAACTAGAAGATTTTGTCAATTATATAAGTTGGGTAACACCAGTCTGGCACATTATGATAATGAGTAATAATAATGAGAGGTTCATTAATAAATAAATCAGCTATCAAAAATTCTAGAGATGAATTTAAAAAATGAAAAGTTTGTTTCAAAAAAATTTTTCTTCCCTTTTATGTAGTATCATTTTGAGCAGTTTACTAATTTTATTTTTTAGCCTAACTTATATCCAACTGTCGGTCTTCAGACTCCCGGTGAGGTTGTTGATGCCAATTTTGGTCAAGCACCGTTTGTGTTCGACATAGGAGATATGATGAAAGTAAGATCCATGATATTTATGCCTTAATGCCAATGTCTGAAATCTGACCAATTCATAAATTGGCCTGCTAAAGCTTGAATTTGTGTAGCTTCTCATACATTTCAGACTTTGGCAGAATGAGTTGGCCACTGCATGGAGCCTCTGCCATTTCTCAAACTGGTCAGAGTAGACATTGGCTATGATATACATATATGAATTATATTTTTTTCCGTATTGTTTGGTCGTGCTGAAAAAAATTGTGAATTTTATTACTAGTTACATATATATAATGTTTCCATTTATCATAAATAATTATAAATTGTTGTTAATCGTTATCTATCTTAAAAGTTTTCATATACAAATATGTGAATAGAATGCTTGGTCTCATTTTCAAAAAGGTCTCTTCGCGTTCTAAAGTCATTCTTCCGCTTTTCCAAGGTTTAGTTCGTCCTGGACTGGAGTATGCTGTAAGGTTCATCCACTGTAAACATATTCAAAAAATGAAGTCTTTCTTTATAACTCAAGTCCCGTGTGCCAATAAGGACACGTGTAGCTCTTTTGTGCACCCTTTCAATCAAGTCAATGTCCCTCTGTAGGTATGATCTCCGAAGATCATACCTACAGAGAGACATTGACGTAATTGAAGGGGTGCAGAGAAGAGCTATAAGCGCCATTATTGGCACACAGTACTTGAGTTATAAAGAGAGACTTCATTTTTTGAATATGTTTACAGTGGATGAACGCAGGTGTCAGGGAGATATGATCGAAGTGTTCAAAATTTTCAATGGGATGGATAGGATGGACCATGAACTTTTAGTACACCGCCAATCGACTGCTTTTACAAGGGAACGCCAGTATCGATTAGTAAGGGACAATGCAAGGTTATGGTGTAGTAGGGAATTTTTCTCTAATAAGGGTGTTAATAAATGGAATAGCTTAGCCCCTTGAGGTAGTAAATTGTAACACAATTGAGTCGTTTAAAACGAAATATGATAAACATGTTGAGGTAAATAGAGAAGCTATCCATACTTAAAATAAGCTAACCATAAGTATTCTTATGGGCATTGTATAATATTTCATCATGTATATATATTGTTTGTAATTGCATTTTTAATTGGGTTGCTGTATTTTTGAAATATATGACATCCATATTTATTATGGGCATCTTTTTCTCAGTCACCTCGTTGAGCATTTTGTCTGTTGTGGCGTTGTATATAAAAATTTACATTCTTACATTTTCTTTGCTTATCTTAAAAGTAATGAAATTGTTTTGTTTTGGGCTAAATTAGCGATTGCTGGCTAGCTAATAATTTTATTTACACTTGACAACAATTCATATAACAATATTTCTGGTTTCTAAATTGTGGGTGAAATTTGTTAGAGTTTAAAAAATAATTTTTTTTCTACTTGGAATTTTGTTTTTTCCTCGTTGTGCAATGTACCTATATATGTAATTATTATTATTATTTTGTATTTTACAAGACTAGTAATGTTTTTAAGCTTTCTGTGATGAAAATTTATTTTTATTTATTGGCATATTTTTCTGGCCTGGATATTGTTATAAGCTGTATGCACAAAAACTTTTCTGTTAGAGTATGTAAAATAAATGACGAGAAAATGAATCCTTATTTAAATAAGCCCTTGTGTTCATGTATTGAAAAAGTTTTGAATGTTTTTGGTAGATCTGCTTGTACAACCATACTTATTTCCTTTGAAAATGAGATTTTAGATTTCATAACAAGTGATTAGATATATCATTTAACAGCTGTATAGTTAGCATAGTTAAACAAATGGATGGGCTCTGGTTTAGCAAATCTGAATTCTCCTGAATGCATGTCTAAAGATATTTTGAATTTTCTTTAAACTGTAGGTCTAGTCCAGTAGTTCTTAACCATTTCATTGTCTCACCTCCCAGTAAACTTCAGTTTCCTGCACCCCCAGCAATCTTCAAATTAAATTCTCGCCCCCCCCACTTTTCTTCACTGAATAATAATTATATATATAAATTCTATAACTCATATTATAGGAATTTTCTATCTCGCACCACCCCTGGTCTTGTCCAGTGAGTCAATCTGAGTCTCTCTGTGTTCTCTACAATTTTATTATTTGTAGCATGATTTATCAGGTAGAAAAAATCTAATTTTTGAGGAATTTGATTTTTTTTATAGGCCGGGATTACACTGCAAAAGTTTTATTAAAGTTCTTTTATAAAACTCAACCAATAAATATAACAGTTACATTTGAGTGAATGTAACCAATAGTTTTTTCAAGTTTTGCAAAAAATCTTTTATCAAAGTTTTATAGTGTAATCCTGACTTTATTAAATGTACCATCTGATGAAACAACAGTTTTAAGGCAGTGCCAATCTGCAGAGAGTAACCCTTATTTGATGGCAACATAGCATATTTAGAAATAAAACGAACCAACCTTATTGGATAAATGTGTACTTTGTATTTTTCATGAAATTTGTATACCATTTACCAATTTAAATTAATTGTCAATGTATATGATTGTACATTAATCAGGAACTTAAAAGACGCACAAGGCTCACTATTGAAAAATTTCCGGTTGAAGACAAACAAGGTGAATGGCAAACAACGCTACACAGGTGAAATAGAATTTGACTGATTTTTTTAAACTTAGTAGTGAAACTTTTTTTTAAACTTTATATCTGTACTACTGTTTTAAATTGGGGATATCTGGAAAAATATATATTTCATATGATAAGAATTGTTTTTAACGTAAATTATTCAGGATTGTGCAGACGTATCTAGTTCATCATGGCTACTGTTCAGCTGCAGAGGCATTTGCACAAAGCACAGGACAGGCATTTTCAGAAGATGTTAGATCAATCAAAAACAGACAGCGTGAGTAACTTTTAATAGTCTTTCTCAGCACAATATAAAGTTTCATTTCAAAATAAGTAAAAAAATATAACTTCTGATGTTTTATTTTGTTGCAAATATGCATTACCTATTTTCTGTTGCAGGGATACAAAAGTTGGTTCTGGCTGGCCGCATGGGAGAAGCTATTCAGACTGTGCAAAACATCTATCCTAGACTACTGGAACAAAACCCAAATTTGCTTTTCATGCTGAAATGCCGGCAGTTCATTGAAATGGTCAACGGAACTGACAGTGAAGTCCGTCCAGCCAAGAGTCCAAAATCACAACACAGTTCACCAAGCACCAGTCCCAGTTACCCTACGATTTATAATTCTAGGACAACTCCCACTTCGTTGTCTCGTATGCCTGCCTTTTCTAGTAGTTCTTCGCCAACCAGGAGTAGAAGTCCTCACTCAGGCTCCCAGTTTATTTCTTCAAAAACTATTCCTATGTCAGTGATGCTCGAAAACAGTGTTAACAATAACAGCAGTGGTGGTGGTGGTTCTGTAATCGCAATGACCTCTGTTGAAGAGATGAACTCTGCTAATAGTGCAATCAATGGTGAAGTTATGAATGGCAATGCAAGGATCGAGAGCTCTAAAGGTTATTTACACTCTGACATTGATGTTGAGATGGAGAGTGTTGATACAATTTCTGACGATTGTGCTGAGAACCAACATATACCCTTTGCTACAAACGGTAATGCTGTAGATTGGGATGGTCATTATAACAATGAAAGAAATGGAAATGATGCTCGCAAAAACAGTTGTGACATGGGTGAGTGTTTGAATTATACTTATATATCCTTAGAAACTTGTGAGGACAATTATTAGACTTGTAATTGCCTGTATATTTAATCAACTCGACTATTCTATCTGTGTGTATTTGACTTCCGAATAGGGTTGGGAATCAATTACAATTTTTAATTGGTTAAATTTAAAAAAATTGATTGATTAATCAACCAATTAATTGAATTTTAATCAAATATTTTCAAATGTTATTTATTAACTTAACTCGATTAACTTAACTAAAATTTTCAACTGCTATTAACAACTGATCGATTAACTGACCCAATTAATTGGACCAGCCCTACTTTCTAGCTCTTTCGAATCTGGAAGGTGATGTACTGCTATACCTTATTCTTATTGAGGCAGTGTTCATGAAAAAACTTATTATACCGAAGTTTCAGTATTTTTGAAGTTCTTATACTCTCTCTGGGAAAACCTTAAGTTTGCTAACAGTTGAACTGTTACGGCAGTAATTTTTGTAGAGAAACAAATTATTTGTTATACTTGAGATAGGTAATTTGTGTGTCAAATTTTCCTTATGACAGGCCAATCAAAAATCTTACCTATGTATCAGGGTACATAATTTAAATCAGCTTGATTTAAAAAAAAAATTGATTTAAATCACAATATTTAAATTCTTTTATTCGTTTATACAACTATAATGATATTGAAGTAAAAGTAACCTGGTATGGTAGGCATGTTATTGATATGTGGTAAAGTTCATGATTAAAAGAAGTATAGAAGATCTTTGGGGTAATTATAGATTTAAACTTAATCCTTAAATACAGTGCAGAAAAAAAGCTGTTCTGGAAAAAATTTCAGAAAAAATATAGGCAGCTAAACTTAGATGTAACTGCACTAAGTATTTGCAATGTATTACAACGGGACACTGGGGTTCCTCTGATAAAAAAATAAGATAGTTTTTGTATAAAACCTTGAATTCTATTCTTTCCCTAATTGCTGATTTAAAATAATAGATAGTATTATATCAACATAAATATCATTGGATAATGGCAAGTTGGAAACACATCGTAACAAATGCATGCATTAACTATGCAAGAAACAATCTTATCAATAGAATGTTTTTCATTTAGTTGATGCTGAATGATCCTTCGGTTATGTCATTTGGTGAATCAAGAAATACTGCATCATATGTCATACTGAATCGTCACCAGGCATTCATTTTGATGGGGGGGGGGGGCAACTATCATGAGAGAGAGAGAGAGAGAACAAAAGCACTTCTCTACAAGAGAAATGTCAATCTGTGTAGTTTAATTGGGCCCAGCGACTTTCATGTTACATAAATACAGAATTTTGGTGTTCATATTTTTTGCTTGTAGTTTGCTGTTAATTTTTCATCAATGCTGAATTAAATTTGAGAGATTAGGTGAAAAAAACAGGTAGATGATGTGAAAATATGCATTCTTAATGATTAACAAGATTAGTTTTAATTAATAAACAGTCAGTTAATTTTAATCAAAAAAGTTAGATTTAAATTTTTAAAAAATCATGATTTTTTTCATACCCTGGTATGTATCTGCATTCAAATTCATTTTGATATTGACACAAACATCTGTTTAAGTTTTCGAAATCGAAAAAATTATACTAGAAGGAGACCCATAGTGCTGTTGCTTTGATTTTAAAGTTGCAAATGGGGGGGGGGGGGGGAGTCCCTATTAAACACATTTTCTTAGAAAGAAAAGGTCCCAAATAAAATGTGGGAGTGCCGCTGGGCAGGGCTGAACAAATATGCACCGTTTTCTAAAAATTTACATGCTCATCAAGCATTCAACTTAAAATAACACATGCTGTAATCAGTATTTTATAGGTCAGTGTTGGGTGTGTGATTGAAAAAAAAATACTTGCCTGGTGAAAATTTTTACGTCAGGCAATATATTCATCCAGCCCCGATTACTGGGGTTATCAGATGCTTGATATTTGTGAGTATGGATTCAAGGGTGCATGTTGTATTCTTTATTTAGAATCATTGGCAGACTGTCTCCTTGGTACTGTTTCGTGGGCATCACAAGTTTTCAGGTACCTTAGAACATTCAAAATTCACTCATAAAAATATTCATTTATCGCCAGTTTAGTCTTTAAAAGATAGATGGTTGCACTTGAACACACATGCATGCAGAAAACTTAAATGCACAGTTAAGATCCACAGTAATTCTGACCCTTCCACTTCTTCGGAGGTAAAACGGTAATAAAATGTCTGTTTGGCATTAGACGGGACTGTGCATGGTCAATAAGTTCTCCCACAAAGTTTATTGTGGGGAGGGGGGGGGGGGGAATTGAATATCCAGATTCCTTAGGTTCTGAACCTATGTATGTAAACTCCTTGAATTGAATCTACCATTCACCTTTTCCCTACAAAATAAAACATTTTTGTATGGGTGTGTATTGGAATCATTTACAATATTTACGAAGAATATAATATGAATAATATTTTTGCATAGCGTTAAATCTTGTCTTTAATAATGTTTCCTTTTTCTGCCGTAGTTAAGCTGTTTTATGCTTGAATTACATAATTTTTCAATCACATTTGATTAAAAACAATTCTTTCGAAATTCAGTATTTTGTAAGAGTACCAACTGAAAATAGACACCAAATATCCAACTTGCTCAGGTGCAAGATGTATCTCTGCTGATTTCTTATCTTTATCTTCTTTCACATTTTTTCTTTTCTTTTTTTTTCTTTTATTTTTTTTTCTTTTATTTTTTTTTCATTTATTTATTTCTTTGTATATCTATTGTTTCTTTCTTATCATTTTTGCCATTTATAGGAAGGAAATCACTTGAGAAAAAAATATTTCCCATCCGTTGTTATTATAAGCTAAATGCAACAGTAGTGTGCCACTTAAGAAAATTTAACTCATTATATTCAAACTTGGGGTAATTACTTGGTAAAGTAATATCCACTCTATAAATATTTTTTTTAACATAATCTAAACTCTCGCCAACATTGATATTGAAGAAAATTTGAAAAATCTGTTCAAAATTTTCTAAAAAAAGGAAAATGTGCACTTATGTTATGTACACTACACTAGTAGTGGGCCCACCAAAATAGTGGTCCACTCAAAAATTGAATGAATAGGACCCCCCCCCCCCAACACAAAATTTTTATACTTTGCCTTCATTATTGTCAACATAACTGCAAATAAGAACGTATTAAGGAAAAAAAATAATGTCAGTTATAACACTCTCCATTGAAAACTATCTAGTTCACACTTTTATACCGGTACTTTTTTTCATGGGAAAAATAACGAAAGTGGTCAACTTTATTTTAGCTGCGGCTATGATGTAATCTGGAGGTGTTATGCCAAACACATTTTGTACTCAAACAAAAATTTTTTATGTCATTGATCTTGAACCGTAAACAGATGTAATTTTCCTTTTCATTTCTTGAACCATTCATACATACACTTTTGAGTGCTTTTTTGAGTTTAACAGCATAAGTGACACAAAAAAAATCTCAGAAAATTCTTCCATTTTCCTTTTGTTTTCTTTATTTTCTCTTTCGATTGTGTCTGCTTCTAAAGCTTTAGTGTGCATTTTTTACTTTTTCCAAAATACTGAAGCATTTAGAAACTCGCCACTGTATAAATTGTGTCTAGTTTTTTGTCCTACAAATGACTGCATATCTGGCCAGAAAAAAATCACTTTTGAAGGGAAAAAATGTTTAATATCCAGTAATATATGTCATAGGCCTAGCCCCCAAGTGGAGCTGTGGTGGTCGAGTGGTTATAATGACGGACTCGCGATGCGAGGATCCAGGTTCGAACCCCACAGTGGTGGTCGGCTGAAGTTGGTTTTCTGTGGTTCCCAACTTCAAGGCACAAATGCGAGCCGATCTCCCCGTTAAAAAGTCTCGCCACAGAGAGCAACAGGCCTACAACGTTACAAATATTCAATCATTACACTTCACTCACAATTTGAAGTATAGATGGCAGCACTGAAATATCATACACAACACTAGCTACACACTCAGGCTGTTAGGTACACTAACACTTTGTTCCAGACTCTGCCACGAAGCTGGGCTGGAAGAGATCTCTGCAACGGGATAAGTCCGGTGGCAGAGACCCTGGCGTTCATGTGGAGGGGGAAAAATATTTAATTAAAATAGGTCTTAAGAAAAGTGATAAAGATCACAGTCAAATCAACTCCCTTTTCATTTTTTTTTTTTTTTTAATTCATCCAGCTTCAACACAAACTGAAAACTAAAACAATGTGGCATGCTGTATGGTAGAAAAGAGTTCAAACTACTCAGATTTTTTTCTTGTAATTAATCTTGGACCTTGAAATCTGGGAGTTTTTTTCAACTTTTAAAACAAGTGGTCCACTACTGATGCACTTACCTTATGTGCAAATCAATACAATTTGTTGAAATATTTTTGTGTGCCAAATATGTATTGTAATAGCTAGCTCACCCCTTCATTCACTTTTACATTTTTACCTTCATGCACTAGACATTTTTACATTTTAAATATGTCTAAATGAATATCTGAGTATTTGGAGCAAGGTTTTCCAACTGAGGGTTCTATGAGAGTTTTTTTTTTTGGTTCCGCAGAATCAAAAGTGACAGAACCCTGGTCCTTGACAGCTTCAAAATTTTTCTTTTAACTGTTTCTTCTGAAGTAATTTTTTTCTAAGACTTCCTGTGGGAATTGGTATTCTGGAAAGTGAATACCTACATGGAGATTTCGTGAGGGTCTGTCTCAAATGATACAGAACTTTCAAATTGTTTCTTTGCATTCTGTGCCCTCCCCGCCTCTCTTCCTTCAGATGGCCAGTTGAGCTTCATGATGTTGGATTCTTATCGCTTTTTGGATAGGAAATCCTAAATAGCAACTGTAACACAGAAAAGGAAAAGCTTCACTTTTTAACTTGCCTGAGGTTATTTTTTTCCATTCTACAGATTCCTTACCACAAATGGAACCTCATTTATACGATGTTCAAGAGACCACGTCAAAACATTGCATATGGGCGAAAATCGTACAACTAAAACCTGCAATAAAATATCCTGGGAAGTTACCTGTAACAGATTTTCGCTACAACCCGTTTATATGGCGTTTAGTTTATGCCAGTATTCTCCCTATTCTTTCCACAAGTCGTCACTGGTTACATGGGTTGAACGGAAGTGGTTGGTTCAAGATGGCTGACTAGGAGCTTACAGTCGTTTTCGCGGCACAAAGGATTGTGGGAGAGGAGGTCGGAGTCACCCACCCATTATTTTGCAACAAAGATTGTACTCTTTTGACAGATCTTTGTCCCTCTTTTTTTTCCCCCCCATGAGAAAAAAAATTACCATTCAGGTAATAATCACCAAAGTGGCCCCCAATCTTGCACATGTAAATGGGGCTATACTGACACAAATAATACTTAATTTGTGCTCCACAATAATTACATTGATTCAGCTGTATAGAAATGATAATTTTCCAAACATTTGGAGTTCAAGTAATTGAAGTTTTTGCCACTCATAAATGTCCTATTTTGCTCTCGTCCTTGTCTATGAGGAACTCGGGTCATTTGAACCACATAAGAATTCAAGAAAGGCATCGATAGTGAACTGTATTTTTTCTTCTAATTAATTCTTTTGTTTAATGTTAAATGAAAAGCTCTAGGGAAATTTCCCACATGTCACCGTCATTTTATGTGGGCGAGTTCACCGAAAATTTCAATATTTCACACTTTAGTAACACATAATGGATCTCAATGTTCAATCAGTGCTGGTCATGTAACATGTGACAAGCAAACATTTGACATGTTCCAGGAAAAAACCTACATGGAGTCAATTGCTAAAAACTGACTGCCCTTTCACTTCATGTTTTGTGTTTTTGCTCAAGAAGGAAAAATTCCTTCCTCTGAGACAACGATTTCAGTTTGTATTGAAATCTGAATAATTTCATTTTCATATTTACTATATTCCAAGTATAGTGAGTAGTAATTTTTGTGAATAAAAGTTCTGCATTTTGTTATTAATATTATTTATTTATCATTAAAGACTACTTTATGAAACATTTTTTTACTATTTCCTTGTTCTTTTGAAACTTCTTATTTTGGGAATTATAATGTGAATACTTAAACAAGAAATCAGTGATATTGGTACTAGTTGTCATGATTAAAAAACCGTGGTTATTTGTGGAATACTACTTGCATAGCAGTGGAATATGGTAGCCAAGTTGATGAGATATTTGCGAACTGTGCCACAAGATGCTCAGAGATGTAGTGTCTTTGATACCTTCTTTCGCCCTTTGTCAGTCTCTTTTCTGATACAAGAACTATTACAAAAACAAATTTTTTCTAATAGTGCCAATCGAACACTTTTTTCCCTGGTGTTCCCAGTTCATAAACTGATTTTCTAGGTCACATTGGAATAAATATTATTTTTTTTCCATTTATTGTTTTTAGAATGATTGTTGTCTCCAAAAATTTTCACTCTGAGAAATTGATTTTTTTATTTTGGCTTTCTGGGTTTTCAATATACCAATCGTGGGGTTTGCATGATCAAACACTTTTGGCAGAGGTAGTCTATTATTCCAAAGCAGAATATACTGAAATCAGTGACGTACAGTGCAGAGCAATTGATGCTGCTGCAGGACAATCTGGAAGAATTTTAAAAAAGTGTAGAAAACACTATTATGGGAATTTTTACTGCAGAACATTTCCAGTCAGCTGAACAATGCAAAGCATTCTGCTTTGGGAGTATACTATTGTCTTAGACTTGTTCATTTACCAAAAAATATTAGTTATTTCAAAAAATTATGTATTAATCATAGCAGGTAACTCATAATCAGAGTTGTAGAAACGCAGCTGTTTGGTCATATGAAAACAGCTTTGTTTATATGAAAAGGTCATATGAAAAGTTTGTTCCTTCATCAGCCAGACCCCTTGAATTTGGTTCAACGTAAAAATCTATTTTTATTCCTTTTCCTTCACCGTTTGTACGTATAAATTCTTGTATAATGTATACACACACACAATGTAATTTCTGTTACACAAAGAAAAAGAGAAGCTATATACATTGTATCCCCCATAGCAAAATATGCAGAAATTTGTAACACATATTGCAGAACAATCAGTGCTACTATAGAACAATCTGGAAGAATTTTAGAAAAAGTGTAGAAAACATTATTATATGGGGATTTTTACCACATTGGTGTAACAAAAGTGATTAAACTTTAAATCAGTATTTCCCAAAGTGGGCAATATATATCGTCTCTGGTGGGTAATGGAAAGGTCCAGTGGGGGGGGGGGGAGACAATAGAAGAGCTACGGGTGTAACATAGGATCCTGTGGGTTCACTTGAGTTGGGGGCGATGACAAAAATTATTTCTGAAGAAGGGGCGATGGAACAACAAGTTTGGGAAGCTATGCTTTAAATTCATATTTATTATTAATGATGTTTTGATTTTGCCTTTTTTTAAAAATTTAAAATACTAGAAAAAAAAATTATGAAAAAATTAAGTGTATTCACCTCATTCCCAGAAACACATTAAAAACAAATTAGTGACAGAATGCAATAATTAAAACTGCAAAAAATAATGAAAAATCAATCATTGACTACTGATTGCCTCGCACGCTTCTTGGTGATATCTGTAGAAAAATTATTTACCCTTTTTACATACACACTCTCTAGTTCGCAATTTTCTTTTCTTTCTCCTTTTTCTGAGCTGCATTTGATCATGTGTTGTTTGAATGACGTCTCTCTGGGGTTGCAGGCTTTTTAAATTCATTCTTGGTCTCTATTGGCATTTAAAATAATATTGAAAAAAAAATTTTGAGCAACCCATAATCGTTTCACCATATTTTTTTATATTTCTGCCTATTTTAATGGGTAGAATTAGTGATAATTTTTTTCAACATTTCTTGAAGATGTCACTGTGAGACCCTTTCCTTGTCAGAGCAGGGGTCTTCAACACGTGGTCCTTTGAGCTTTTTGCCATGGCCTGTAGACCATTTTCAAAAATTGACTAAAAACATTAAAAAAACGATTAAAGAAAGCCAGAAAAAAGGTAGATGTTTTCCAGATTCATTAGTAAAGTTGTGATTTGGTAAGTTTATATTACAAAAAGGTATTGGGGTCCAAACATTTTTAGAAGACACCTGATTTCATATATTTTAGGAGAGAGAAGTCTGCATCCAAAAAGACATCCACAATACTTAGAATCTATAGAAATTCTAAAAAAGAATGTAATGAAGGAAATGGTTTCCGAATTAAAAATAAAATAGATTATCATGAATTGATGTAAATTCATTATTAATGAAAAAATGATTTCAGAACTGGTAAAAGAAACATCCTCAGAAAATTGTTTGAAAAAAAAAAAACTTGAATTAAACATGTACAAAACCCGGTATCATAAACTCTAATATCTCCATTAAAATACACACTTGCCACTGACAAAAACAACAGAACTGCAATTGTCATGAAATATACTAAGAGTACACCAATATGAGTATATAGGAGTTATACAGGACGATTTAAAAGGGAACTTGCAATGTGATAAATTAATAAAATCTGATTATTTTAATATATGCAGTTTTACTTTATAAATTAAAATATTTTATAGATGGAGATTTTTTAAAGGGACATTTTTATGCATGGATTTATTCAATTATAACCTATAGACTATGTGCCTGAAGTGGGGCTTACCCACTAACATTACCACAATATTACAAAATTAAATATAACACATACAACAAAGCAAGAACACTATTAATACAAAAATGTAATACATATGATAACAATATAAATTGTCATACATTTGATATTAGACAGCTATACATTTACAGACTTATAAATTTTGTGTTGAAAAACAACAATATTCAAGATATACAGAAGACTGGATGTTGTGAAGATATTTATTATTTGAGATGTTAATTTTTTAAGGAAGGAAAAAACTCATCTCTGCCTCTACCGGGAGTCGACCCATATATACGCTCTAGCGAAGGAAAATCTCTATCTCCTCTGTAGCTTAGTGGTCAGAGCACTCGTCCGGCAATCGAGGGACCCGGGTTCGACTCCCGGTAGAGGCAGAGATGAGTTTTTTCCTTCCTTAAAAAATTAACATCTCAAATAATAAATATCTTCACAACATCCAGTCTTCTGTATATCTTGTATTAACAAGTGGAGAGCGACATTCATGTCATATATATAGCCCTCTGGTGGCTCGTCGTCCATGAGCTATTAGCTGATCGGTTTCACTGTCCATTGCACGGTTCCGTTCGGCATATATACGCTCTAGCGAAGGAAAATCTCTATCTCCTCTGTAGCTTAGTGGTCAGAGCACTCGTCCGGCAATCGAGGGACCCGGGTTCGACTCCCGGTAGAGGCAGAGATGAGTTTTTTCCTTCCTTAAAAAATTAACATCTCAAATAATAAATATCTTCACAACATCCAGTCTTCTGTATATCTTGTATTAACAAGTGGAGAGCGACATTCATGTCAACAACAATATTGGTTACAACAGAAAACAAACAGAACTTCGGCAAGAATCAAACATGAATTTGAAGTCCCAAAAAGCAAACACCTTTTTCAATAATGTTTCTTGTTCATTGCTCCAAAAATAGTGAATTCATTTCAGTCAATAGCTCATAATCGTAACAATAAATATGATGCTTTCATGTATGTAAAAAGCGTACAAAATTATGAAAATATATTTTAAGATTGTTTTCATAGGATCAGGGTTTGGTTTTAACCAAGTGGTTTTTTAAAAAATCAAATAAAAGTGGCCTAAATATAATTTTTTCCCTTGGAAAATATCATATTGGTTCATTACTAGCCAAAACATTTTTCATTCGTACCACATTTTATATTCTTGGGGTACATTCAGATGATCTATCTTTAGATGATATAAGTGGTTTTTTCCAAAAAGTCTCATAAAAGTGGTCAGAATATATATTTTTTCATATGAAGTATCTTAGTTATTTAAAGTTATATACAGAAGCCAAAATCATCTCAGCCACCTCGTTGGGCATTTTGCCTGTTGTGGCGTTGTATTTGTTGCATTTGTATCAGTCTCATTCTTACCACATTTTCTAACCTTTGGCTAAATTCTGATGCTCTATCTTTAGCAAATTCATTAATAAGGATTGCATCACATCTGAATGTAGTGGTGTATTATCTCACATTTTATTTGCTTTGCTTTTTTACTTCACAAAGCAGCAACAGTAGTGACGCCATCATGCTAAGGGCAGGTGGTCCTATAATCCAATAAAGATACCAGCTGCCCCTAAAGGACAAAGACCAGTGTACTAGTAGTTATATTACCCCAGACATTTTCATTCCCATAAGAAGTAGCACCTCTCGTACTGTATATCACCCAGCCTTAATATTCAATAATTTTTTTTATACCTTCACCATTAAGCCCAGTTAATCATACATGTATAGTAGTAACAGATTTATGAAAAATAATCAGCTATATACAGGGTGATTATAATTAAAGTTTTGATTCCAAAACTATACAATAAGTACTGGTCAGAATGACTTGAAAATTTGCATGGATACTCCTGAAGCAATGAAAATTTCTTTGGCAAAATAAAAAAAAAATTCAAAATGCGCAAGTAGATGAGGCTGTATGTTTTTGGTTATAATTTTGTATTTTCTCATATTTGCTTTTTGACTTCCAAAGCTTGTTTATTGCAAAAATGTTAAGGAAACTGATGGTAAATCTATGCCTATTTTGGCCTACCATCATTAGAAACATTTTTGCTGTTTGGAGTAATGTGGAGGTTCCCCCTTGAGAACGACCTCATTGTTCCATTATATTTCCATTTTATTTCAATTTCTCTCAATTTATTTTTATTTTTATTTTATCTCTAATTTTATAATTTCTAGTTGTGTGTATAAAGCTGCCTTTTGGCGCTATACTCTGACTTTTGAAATGTTTCAAATAAATTTGGTTTTAAGTCAGTTGCTCTTTTATAATGCATGTTATATATACAGGGGTTGGGCAAAATAATATGAACACCTGTGTGAAATGAATGACGAATCTGAATCCTGACGAAATCTTTATTAATAGGCTGTTGGCCCTCCTTTTGCATTAATTACAGCTTGTATCCATCGTGGGATGGACAAATACAAGTCATGCACCACAGTCATGGGGATACGTAGCCACTCCTCCCGCAGAAAGGTCACTAATTCAGAACGTGTCTTTGGAGGTGGAAACCTACTGTGCAGTTTGACCTCCACAATATCCCACGGGGGTTCAATTATATTAAGATCAGGGAACTGAGTAGGCCGCACGAGGCGTTGCAGTTAATAGTGTTCATCAAGCCAGTCTCCGACAATTCCAGCAGTGTAAACAGGCGAATTACATCTTGGAACACAGGTCGAGAATCGGGGAACTAATATTGCACTATTGAAGTAAGATGGTCGGCCAGGGAATACTGACATAAACCGATGCTTTAACCCGCCCATCCAGGACAACAAGTGGGCCGATACCATGGTGAGACATGATGCCCCACAGCATCATTGATCCCCCTCCATTTTTAACAGTAGAAAGGAGACAGTCAACATCATAAGCTTGTGCTGGCGTTCTCCAAACGTAAACATATCCGTTAATCTGGAATAATGGGAACGACGATTTGTCTGACCAGATGATATTCTACCATTGTTGTGTCCAATTCTTGTGTTTGTGACACCATGTTTGTCGTTTCAAGGCATTGCATGGTGTCGTGTCACAATGATTTTGGAATAGTCGCTCTACCTTGTATGTTTGCTGCATGCAGTTCATGGCGGGTAGTTTTTGTCAATACACCTTTCTGTAGATGTGTGTTCTTCTCAGATGTTATCTGGGGTGCTGTTATTTTGTGCTTTCTAACCACAATCTGCTTCAAAACCCTTATGGGTCTATCAGCCATCTTCGACTTTCGGCCACTGTTATGCATGGTAGATGATGTCTTTCCCTGTTTGTTATAGGCTGTCATTACCATCGACACAGTACTTCTCCCAGCACCAACAAGGGTGGCCGTTTGGCCGTTTTCATTACTGTGGCCTCGGCAAGACTGGCTCCAAATATCATGCCTCTTTCGAAATCTTTGAGGTCAGCCATAATGAAGTTCTAATGCCCCAATATACATTGCATCTGAACGCTATCACCGCTATGACTAGACAGATGTGTGCACATTATCGCCCACTAAGTGGAACTGTTCCACACTAGAGGGTGAGCATATACGACAGGTTCCCTCGGGTGTTTTTTACAGAGGTGTTCACATTATTTTGTCTAACCCTGTATATATATACATATGAGAATATACGTATTTATGTTTGTGTATGTATAAATAGTATTGTGAAACGAAAAGGTATATTTTTATTTACAGTGTATAAATTTTTGAAATATTCATATCTTATTACATAACATTAATTAACATAACAAAATGTTATTAATGTTAACAGTACTTGAAAAATGGCGGCAAAGTATAATTTAATTCATAGGGCTGTCTGGAAAGACGTTTATGTCCCTTGGGAACCAATATGATTATTATGTGTGCATGTCTTGTCCTTTCTATGGGGTTTTTGTTCTGTCTTTTATATGTATTCAATTATTTAAATAAAGAAAAGTCCTTATATATATATATATATATATATATATAATTAATTGGGACTCTAGTTTAATTCGTGGGCCCCATTGACCCTTCAATTAAGACACTACTGAAAATTGTGCTCTTTTGAATGTCATCTTAAACTTCTAAATATGAGTTGGTGGCCCGCAGGCTTTGTGAAAAGATCCCATTTGGCCAGCATGTCTAAATGGTTGAAGATCTCTGACTTAAAAAAATATATTTATTATTGATTTTGCATTTTTCAGAATCAATTTTTTTTCCATGTAAGTCTTTATCCGGCTTGACAAATCGAAAAAAATTAAGGTATCGGCTAAAATTTCATGGGAGTTAAGCTTTGCTATTCAGACTTTTCTGGGGCTTGTAATTCTTTTCCTTATTAGTAAACACTGTGACATCAATTCTGAAAATTTTACATTGTCCTCAGCTTTCTACTCTATAATCACACATACTGGGAGATTTTTCATTCTTGGAAGTGATAATTTTTGTGTATCTTCTTGCATGCTGTTGTCATATATGAAATAAAATTAAATGTTATTTTTGGACTTTCATAAAGGTTTTCATGTAATATTCCTTTTTGTTGTTCAACCTGTCGCATGTGTGCCATTTACCTGCTTTTGCCTTGCCTGCTTTTCATTTGTATCATAAATTTGATCAGTCATAAATTACTGTAATTTTCTTAGCAAAATTTGAATTTGTGGATTATACAATATTGAGAAAAAATGTCATAGTACACAAAGGGCTGGACAAATCCCAGGTGACAGGTTGCCATGGCAACTAAAAAATAAAATTTGCACCTTTTTTTTTTGTGTTACTAAACTGCAGGCTGAGAGCAGAACAAAATGTTTGGAATTTATAGTAGCATATCTGCCAACATGAAAGAGGGTCACTATGCCTTGAAAAGAAATGCCTCAAAAAAAAAAAGAAACATTATTTTGTAACCTTTTCTTCAGGTAAAATTTTTTTTGGCACTTAAAAAATTGTTCTGGCATCTAGATTTTTTGTAATTTGTCCAGACCTGATAGTGCATATAATTCGCTGCCATCTAATCCTCATATGCAAATTTCATTAGTCAGTAATGGAATCTTGGGAGGTGGTTGGTCACGTTTCTGTTAAAAAAAAGTTGATTTTTTTCCTACTCGCATCTACACCATGATATCTTTAAAACATTATTTTTTATCAATTTTTGAAATTATTTCTATTTAAATATCTCAAGGGAAAAGCTGTGGTATGTAATCGACTTTAAGAAACTCTGTATTTTTACATGATAGGGATCGTTCTAGTTTTACCTGAGAAGAAAATTTTGACCCCCCCCCCCCCATTCTCAATTGGCAAAAGTAAGCAAAGCTCTGACCTTCCTCTTGTCAGTAAATTTAGTTATGCCAGGTCAGGAGTCTTACTGAAACTTCTTTTTTTTCTGCGTACTTCTCAGTTGCCCGCAGATAAGTAAGCAGAGTGAGGAGGGTGATATAGAGGCCTGCCCTCCCAAAAAGACAAAAAGATAAAAATATGTTTGTAAAAAATCAAAAAAAAAAAAAAAAATTGGAGAAAAAATTACTTTTTGTATGCTGTTTTCACGTGAATTTCTGTAAATTTAGTTAACCTTTTAAGCAGCAACGACAAGGTAACTTGCCTCCATAAAAAAAAAGCATCTTATTTTAGCATTGGCGAAGCCCAGATATTTTGTAAAAATGATTTCTCAATGGAAGACCTTTCTACACCCCTTAGTTTGCACCTGCTGAAAATCAGAATGCCTACGTCATTAAAAAAGATATGGCATTTCGAAGGGGGTTTCATGATTTCTAATTGCCACTTGAAGGTTCAAAAAGTTCTCTATATACTCCCTCGCATTATTTTATTGTTATATAAATTTATGTGAAATACTTAACAATTTGAGAATAATTTCTAGCATATTTCATATACAGGGTGCTTCAAAAGTTCATTAAAACTTTGGCCATTAACCCTCTGACTGCTCAATTTGTGGACCGAAATTGCTTCAAAAATTACGTAATTTTTTTCACTCAAAAAGTGAAGTTTGAGCGGTAATACTGCGTGCCTTCAAATGCCGCAATTTATTGGACAACTAACGACATCTGTTGGCCAAAACGTAAATGAAATGTCTAATACTGTATATAATTTTTTTCAGCGGTTAAACGGGGAAAAAACGGGATGCGCTTCTCAATAAAGGAAGAAAAACACATGATCGCGGGATGAGCAGCCAGAGGGTTAAAAGGTTAAGCTTTAATGTTCCCAATTGGGAACATCAGCTTTATTAATTAGAAAATATATTTTTCTTA
Organism: Pholcus phalangioides; assembly: GCF_987345545.1. NCBI lineage: Eukaryota > Metazoa > Arthropoda > Arachnida > Araneae > Pholcidae > Pholcus > Pholcus phalangioides. Next base: position 8,476,680 of record NW_028301606.1, read on the forward strand.
CATGAAATCACTTGATTTTTTTTTCCTGAATGCATGAGATCCCAAACTTAATTTAAGAACAAAAATTTCATTCGTTTCAGCACTTATGCCATAAATTTAATTTTTTAAATCACTTATTTTTAAGGAAGAATAAAATTTAAATCTTTTTGTTTTGATTTCAATGTTTCTATGGACGTGGGTGGCATAGACAGAGATACGGCGGGGGGGGGGGGGGAGGGCATTGCCCCCCTTCGTCAAAGGTGAAGTTGACTGATCTAATGTATATATACATATATGAATTGACATCATCGTGGTGCCCACAAGAAATAATGACAGTGCCCCCAGACTTCCAAGTCTATCTCTGCCTATTGTGGGTTAGTCCAGAAAACATACAAGAAAAAAAAAAATTTTCACGAATTTTATGGCTGATATCTCTAAACAAAGGATCAGAAGAGGAAGTAACAGAAAAAAATTTAGAAAATCAATCCATATCTCAATTCGGCCGGTAAACGGTTAAATAAAAAGAGCAAATGACTTTGATTTTTAAAAAACGAAAAGGGTAAAAGCTTCATATATAAAGATGTCTGCTGGATTTTCAATCTATTAATTATGAAAATTTTTGTTCGCTCTACAGATATAGACACAACTGTCAACAGAAGACAAGTGTGCGGTGGTAGCCAACCAGCAATCGAGAGAATGCTTTTGTTTGGCCGGGAACTTCATCAAACCAGTGTGCAATTAAAAAGGGATTATGGGACAAATGAAACAAACAGAAAAATGTTACAGGCCAGTATATATTTGCTTGATTTAATTGTTTTTTTTCTCAATGGGTATGTGTAGTATTTGAATTGTGATTAATATTAATTGCAGGATGTAGAAAATGTGTAAAATATTTACTTTGTATACTTTATCAGCAGAGTTCTTTTTTTTGTTGAAAAATCTGTTGTATTTGAGGAGGTTCGTCTATATGCGAATGTTTTTTTTTTTGAGAAACCACATCAGAACCACACCAAAATGGTGGTCCTTTTGTGGAAGGTGTCAGCTTATACACGAGTGTATACAGTAAATTCCCATCTGTTTTTCATCAATGACAACATTCAGTATTCATTGTCCAGTAAGCATGAGCTGTACAGGTATCCCTTGCTTTACATGGTTTCATTTTACACGATTTTGCTACAACACAATTTTTAAAAGTTTATTTTAAGAATTTCAACCTATAAAATTTGGCTTGGAATTAATTTTAATCCTAGAAAAAAAGCTTGCAAATTTAAGATGTAACATAGTTGAATCCTTTGACGAGACAAAATACATGATATTTAATGATTTAGCTGAGACATGAAAAATTCTCAAATACAACTCATCAGATGTCACTGATGAACAAATTTGGTAACACATTGACAACGGCATGAGAAATTTAAAAAAATCAGTTCCAGTGAAACTAAAATTTTCATATTTTCGAGAAACATGGAATTCTCTGGCTTTTCTGCTAGTTTTTATAAGGAGACAAAAAATGCTTCTTGTCTGTCAAATTTCGACTGTTTCATTAAAAAGAGTTATCAGCCTATCATATCAGGCTCTTCAGGAAAGAAAGCATCCACAATCAGAAGTAGTGAAGGTAAAAGTCATATTAATTTAATTTATTTATATTGCATAAATTCACTGTATTTATTCAAAATGTTTGAATAATTAATTCATTAAAGAAAGTTCTTTGCTGTTGGGTCAAGTTTTTTTACTTTCATCTTATGCGAATATTTTACAGAACCAATTAATCATGTAAAGCAAGGGATGCCTGTATTAACAAACTTTTGAATTTGTTTGTACATTAAGCACTCATGAATCATATGTTGTAGCTTTTTACAAATTATTGCAAACACATGTCAATTCTCATTTTTTGTCAGTTAAAACCTTGTAATATGTATTGATGGAAATAGAAATATGGTACATAAATGTGTTTCATGTGGATGTTTGGGGGGTATGTTTTAATCCATATTTTCTTAAACAGGATGCCTTCAGCCTTCTAGCATATGCTGACCCATGGTCCAGTCCAGTTGGTTATCAGCTTGATGCAGTTCAAAGAGAACCTGTGTGTGCTGCTCTAAATAGTGCTATTCTTGGTGAGCATTTTACCCTTTTAGCTATGATTTATCAAAATTTCTGTGGTTTTTCTGTTTTATAGTATTATATTACCTAGACAAAAAAAATTGCATGCCCCAATACTTCGTTGAACCCCTCAAGCATGCATATGTTATGTACATACCTTTATGAGCACACACACAATAATGTGACATAATTTTCTAGCTTAATTTCCATCAGTGTTCAAGATCCTTTGAAATTCAGTGTCATAAATAAGATACACTTCCTCCCAAAGTAGATTGTTTTGTGTTCTGCTATGAACTCTACAGCTGACTGAAAATATTTTGCATTAAAAATTCCCATAATACTGCTTTCTACACTGAAGAGTTCTTTTCCTTTTTTTCTGGAAATTCTTCCTGAGCCGGTTCTTCTGCAGTACTGATTGTTCTTTGCCATAGTTTTTGGTGTATGCTGCTTTAAGGGGAATGACTCTTTAGATTCTTCTCTAATAAGATGTATATATAGGCTTGTGACTTGATTCAGGACAAATTGGTGGCCAATCCAAGTGCCTGAATGTTATTTAGTGCTTTTCCTACCAATTTCCACTTTTGAGTTTAGCGTGTCCTGGCATTGTTATCCTGTAACATGCCATCACCCTCATAGAAAAAAAAATGCTCATCGATGAATAAATATGGAAGTGACTAATGTTGAGAGACTTGAGTAATTTCATTTTTGTTGACTCGCAGCATTATTGATCTTAATCCAATGCAGCGGAAATAACTCCGATTCCAACACTTCCTCTGAGGCTTGCCAACAATATACTGTAATTTTGTTTTAGCCACTTAGTGTATGTTATAATTAGTAGCTGTGAAGTTTTGTTCACGTACATGAGTCTAGAATCAATCATACAAGCCTCAGTTTCCCCCTTCAGAAATTTCAGAACTTATCTCTGACCTACCACCATCTCCTCAGAGAGAAAATCATCACCACTCTTTGTAAATGTTTATCATTCATTCAACTCATAGGCACTGAGTAGGCAAATAAATGTACTTACATGTAGCTCTGCCTTGGCCATTTTGATTGATGCCAAAGCATGCTCTGAGGTGCTAAAACACATTTAACTAATACTTTACCTAGTGCTGGTGTAGATGTTTGCTGCAGTGCATCAAGAGCTCTTTACAATTGAATCCATAAATGTTTTATATATAGCAGTGGTTCCCTGTTCCAGACTCTGTGCCACAAAGCGGGAAGTGTAGAAAATTGCTCTATGTACTGCTTTCAATATAGCAACTTGATTTAAGGGGAAAAAGAGGGGTAGGACAAAAGAATGTGGGTGATCAGCTTAGATTTGCACGCGAGTGAAATCATAGGTTCTGAGTCTCCCAAAAATATGAAAGTTTCCATGCCAGCATTTTTTTTTTTTGGGGAGGGGGAATCCAAAAACATTGCTGCGAGTATTTTTTTCAGCTGACCTTACTTTTAAGATGTGCTTCATGCTGTTTATGTTAGACCCTCTGCCTTCCATTAGCGTAATATTGGTTGTAATCGCCAGACCCCATATGGTGTGCTGCTATTTCACATTTCAGTTTGGTTGTGGAGCTGAAGTCATTTGGTGCTATGGCTGTTGATAAAAGTGTGTTTGTTGGCTGTTGAAATTCAAAACTGTGTGGAAACACTGCTATTGTTACTATTTTAAAAGAAGCTGATAGATTTATAAAGAATCATTCGAGAAACTGGACTTCGTTGAAATAATTTGGCTCTGAAATTCTTTTGTCTAGCCAGCTTCAAGAGTTGTTTAAGACTACTTTTCTTTCCACTTTACTCTCTCACCAGCAATTATGAGATGTCCTCCTTGAACCCCTCTTATTTTGGCAATGATCTTTTGTCTCAGAGATCTCTGTAAAGCAAGCTTTTCTCTTGAACATCAACTGCTAGTGAGCAGAATCAGCTTTTGTGCAAATTTTGATAAGAGAGGGTGTTTGAAACACATTTATTTTTTCATCTGGTAATATAAGAACTTGTGTAAGATGTAAATATGGTACATGACGCTTAATGTAATCACATTAAGACTCAGTATTTCTGAACCGATTGATAACTATATCCGAAGAAAATCTCTGTTGTAAGTATGATCACCATTTGTCCTGTTTGATTAAACTGGATAATTTGTTTGTTTTTTTCAACTTAATATATCTGGTTCTAATTAATACCTTGAATACATTTTTTGAACAAAATGTGAAAAATTCCAATCATAAATTATGTGTTCATGTAAGTTTTTTTTTGTTTTTATACAGAATCTCAGAACTTACCTCGACAGCCTCCTCTAGAAGTAGCCTTAGCTCACACGCAAGAACTCGTGAAGTTGATGTCCAAAAGTGGACTAGGGTCATGTGCATTTACTAATCTGGAGGATTTGCTCCAATGACTTGCCGGCATTAATTAGAAAGAACTTAAAAATTAAAACGGAAGAAAAAAAAATAAACGTTTTAAAATTTAGTTTGTGATGCTTGTTCTTTGCTGAAGAGACTGATGTGTAAGATTTATATTGCAAAAGATATCCAGAGTGAGGATACGGGATATACTGTAACCTTCTCTTGTCAGCTATATATATTATATATATACATAATTATATATACATATATATAGATTTAAAGAAAAAACTGTATTGATTGCTTATATGTCTGCAAGGTTTGTTTTTTTTTTTTTTTTCTGCGAGTTGCATGCATCAGTTGAGCGCAATTTGATGCTGCAATGGTAATGGTAATCCTATTATTATCACTAGGCTGCATCGTGATGCCAATTGTGAAGTGATGACGATGATGAAACAAATCAGGACAATTATATTTTATGAAATAAAGTTTTCTTTGGTTTCAAGAGTAGTGTGATAGGTACAGCACCTTGTAGGAATGTTAAAGGGTAAAATAAACAAAAAATGTAATAATAATCAATCGGTGTTGAATACCTATGAAAACAATGTACATCTGGAAAACTTAATATTTAAATCATTTTTAACTTTTGCTTTTACGCGAATAATTATTCATGTTATGTGATTTGTATCAAAGAATAGTTTTATATTATTTTTTTTCTTTTTACATTCAACACGAAATCATTAATTGAAAGTCTTCATGATAAGTTATGTATTAAGAGATTGAATAAAAATGTTGGAAAAATTGGAATTTTTTTGCGTTAAAAAAAAAGTTATTTTAGTGTTTGGTTTAATTTCATTATTTTTTTGTAGACATAGCGGAATAAATTTTTAGAAATTTTTTATTGGGTGTATGTTTTATAAGGTTTTTTTTATGCAATTTGAATTTTTTTTCAGTGTTCTATGTTTGTGGTTCAAACATTTTGAAGCATTTCAGATAGAACAAAAAGAATTAAAATAAATGTAAAGGAAGAGGGATTGTCATAAATATTTACTTGGTTTGTTTCTGCATTTCAGGGAGGAAGTAGTTCATCTCTTGCCATTGTTTATTTTTTGCCAAGGAAAGTTTTTAAGCAATAATTGACAGTTTCACTGACATGATCAGCAATGTTTTTGGTACAATTTGATCATAATTGCCAAATTGACTTTTTTTCTGCCACATGAGGTGGTTTGTAAAAAGTTCAACAGGAAATTTTTGGCTGTGATGGTTTATGGGTATAGTGTTCTTGGCTAAGTTTCCCCTACTATCAGTAGTTTTTTCCAATATCAAACATTATCTTTGTCATTTTCAATCGCATCCTCTTGTATAGGCCCCAGGGCCAACAATATTGTATAAATAAAGTTCTATTTTTCTTCCTTTTTTTTTGCTTTAGAGCAAAGAAGTTTTTCTTTTCATTCATTTCAGCCTCCATCCCACCATCGTCGCTGTTGGTCAGCTGAAGTTGGTTTCCTGTGTTTCCCAATTTCGAGGTGCAAATGCGAGCTAATCTCCCTATTGAAAAGTCTTGTCACAGAGAGCAACAGACCTACAACGGTACAATTATTCAATCATTACACTTCTCATAGTTAGAAAAAACTGGTGGCGCATGGCAGCATTACACAGAAACTGAACGTCAGGTTACACTATATGTGGTTACACTATTGGTACATTCCAACATGTACCAATTCATTAGAGGTTCCGCAGAGGAATATGGATAAGGTACATGTATGGTTTAGTAGTAGCCTCCACCTCATGTTTTTTTTCTGACAAGGGGAAACCTGTGGACTCCCACCCGTAATGGTGAGGCTGACCAACACCACACTATCTCTAGTGGGCCCCCTGAGCTGAATAGAAGCCTCACAAAAAATGTGCACTTGTTTTGCTTAACATTTTCAAGGAGCGCGAGAAGGCATGCTACTGCACTGGCTGGCAGGGCTCCAGCTATGAGCGGAGATACAGGCATTGTCCCCTGTATCTTAATGCCTCCCCTCTGACGAAGGGGGGAGGGGCGTATCTCAATGCTTCCCTCCAATATCAATGTCCCCCCCCGGCTATGGAGGGTTATAAATGGGTTTAATGTATATATGAATTGACATCTTGCCCCCAGACTTCCAAGTCTATCCCCACCTATGGCTCCAGTCAGAGCCTCCTAGATACTACGTCTGTCTAGGAAGCTTTGCTCTAGCACGAGAGACAATTCTTAATTTTTTTTCATGCTATAAATTCACCCTATAGGGACCCATGATAAATCTGCGTGCGATTCTGTTGCGTAATGTGGGGGCCATGAAACGAAGTGTTTGAGCTAAAAAAAAAACAGTGGGAAATCATGCGATTGCTTTTGAGGACCCTCATAGTAGAGAGTATCCAGGCCGTGTTCATGGTCCCCAAATCCTGGAGCAGGGGCCCCGGTCAGACTTTTCACGGGCCCTTGCATAGTTAATTTATAGCGTGAAAAAGCAAAAAAATGGTGAATGGTCCCAGGGCTAGAGCCCTGTCAGCCCCGCCCTTGTGGAAGATATGGCCGTCTCAACAGCACTAGGGGGAACCTCTATCATATACTTGCTCTTCAAATAATTATACCAAATTTCATTACCACAAGCCATAGCGGGTACTGGCTACCGAGCCGAAAATGAGAGGCTTAATGTACACTTATTTTGCATATTTTTTCCTCTTAGGGGGGGGGGCCCAAAAATGGCACGCTACGGCCCTGCATGGCCCCCACATCCTGCAGTAAGACTCCTAGCTGGGATCTCTATTGGTCCCGAAAACACTTTTCATGGGTCTCTTCTGTAATGAATTTACAGCCTTGAAAACCAAAAATATCGTAAGGCTCAGGGCCCAAGGCTTGTAGAATATACACGAGACCCCCCCCCCCCCCCAATGCACTTGAGGCCGTGTCCACGAGGGTTCTTGCTTTGAAACGACCCAGGAGAAATGTGTCTAGCCCTGAAAAATTCGTTCATTTCCATAACTTTTCCCAGAAAAGTGTCCCGGTTTTTCCCGTTTTTTTGCATGACGCCACTTAGGGTTTTATTCTTTATTGAAATCAAAGTTACAATTTATGAGTTCAAAAATAATTTCAATCATTATAATTACAACTATAAATAAGAACACAATTCTCTCACATTTGTCTTGCTGAACATTTTATTTCGTGGAATTCATTTTAATCCACTGCAATTTGCAGTAATGCTTCATTTTCCGTAATTTCAGCAATATTTGGCAACTTTCTTCAATTTAACGTAATTTTTGGCGTTAATTGGCGATGTCCCATAATTTCCCGTATTTCTCTCGAGAAAATATGGTCAGGTTAAGTATTTTTAAAAGCTACAACAGGAGGCGCTAAACGGATAATCATCCTGAAACTTCGTAACTACAACTACGAATGAAGTTTGCCAAACAAAACAGTGACGTACGTGCGAATAATAATTCGGCTTTGAAAACTATTTTTTTCTGTCGTGTCGTGAAACGCGTGGGAGTCGTAGTCCTTGTTGAAAGTTTTTTTTTTTTAACATCGTTTCTGTGATTTTGAAAAGAGAGACACTCTTGCTCCACATCATGGCTTCTTCATCCAAAGATCCTAAAGACGGTTACTATGGTGAGTTTCCATGGCCAGCCCAGCAGCAGCAGTACCCGGATAACGGAACAGGGCAACCCGGTTTTACTTACGACTTTGGGTCATCCGATTTCGGTGCTCAACCCCAGTTCATGAAATTCG